>NC_092727.1:50179294-50234883 GCF_047496885.1 Scyliorhinus torazame
GAGGCGAAAGAGACGGTATTCTGGCCTTTGCGTCCCTGGTAGCCCGGCGGAGGATTCTGCTACAGTGGAAGGATGCGAAGCCCCCAGACGTAGAAGCCTGGATCAGCGACATGGCAGGGTTCATTAAATTGGAGAGGGTAAAGTTTGCCTTGCGAGAGTCTGTGGAAGGGTTCTTCAGGCGGTGGCAACCATTCCTAGACTTTCTTTTTAAAAAAAAATATATTTATTAAAGTTTTTTAACAAAACAATTTTTTTTCCCCTTACAACCCCCCCCCCCCCCCCCCCCACCACCCCCCGTAACAAAACAACACAAAATCGCCCTGAGCAAGATATATACATGGTAAGATGATATATTTACATAGCTTTATACACTGGCTCTCGCCCGTTCGTGCCAGTTTCCCCCACCCTCCATGTTATCCCCCGCTCATCCGTCCCCTCAAGCAATCTCTCGTTCTCCCCCCCGCCCCCCCCAAATCACCCCTCCATGTTATCCCCGCTCATCCGTCCCCTCAAGCAATCTCTTGTTTCCCCTCTTTCCCCCCCCCCCACCCCCCCCAGGGTTGCTGCTGACCGACCTTCCTCTAACACTCCGCGAGGTAGTCTAGGAACGGTTGCCACCGCCTGTAGAAGCCCTGCGCAGACCCCTTAAGGCAAACTTAATCCGCTCCAACTTTATGAACCCAGCCATGTCATTTGTCCAGGCCTCCACGCTAGGGGGGGCTTCGCCTCCTTCCACATTAGCAAGATCCTTCGCCGGGCTACCAGGGACGCAAAGGCCAGAATGCCGGCCTCTTTCGCCTCCTGCACTCCCGGCTCGTCCACTACTCCAAATATTGCTAGCCCCCAGCTTGGCTTGACCCGGACTTTCACCACCTGAGATATTGCTCCCGCCACTCCTCTCCAGAACCCCTCCAGTGCCGGACATGTCCAGAACATGTGGACATGGTTCGCCGGGCTCCCTGAACATCTTCCGCATCTGTCCTCTACCCCAAAGAACCTACTCAACCTCGCCCCCGTCAGGTGCGCTCTGTGAACCACCTTAAATTGTATCAGGCTGAGCCTAGCACATGAGAAAGAGGAATTAACCCTACCCAGGGCGTCAGCCCACAAACCTCCTCGATCTCCTCCCCCAGCTCCTCCTCCCATTTACCCCTTCAACTCTTCTGCGAGCGCTTCCCCCTCTTCTTTCATCTCTTGGTGTATTGCCAAAACTTTGCCCTCCCCGACACATACACCCGAGATCACCCTGTCTTGAATTTCCTGTGTCGGGAGCAGCGGGAATTCCCTGACCTGTCGCCTCACAAAAGCCCTCACCTGCATATATCTGAATGCATTTCCCGGGGGTAGCTCAAACTTCTCCTCCAGTGCCCCTAGGCTCGCAAATGTCCCGTCGATGAACAGGTCCCCCATTCTTCTAATCCCCGCCCGGTGCCAGCCCTGGAACCCCCCGTCCATCTTCCCGGGACAAACCGGTGGTTACCCCTGATCGGGGACCACACCGAGGCTCCCACTGCACCCCTATGCCGTCTCCACTGGCCCCAGATCCTTAACGTTGTGGCCACCACCCGGGCTCGTGGTGTACTTTGATGGCGGAGAGCGGCAGCGGTTGCCGTCATCAAGCTTGTTCCTTTGCAGGACGCCATCTCCATCCTCTTCCATGCCGCCCCCTCTCCCTCCATAACCCACTTACGGATCATCGCCACGTTTGCTGCCCAGTAGTAGCTCCCTAGGTTTGGCAGCGCCAGCCCTCCTCGGTCCCTACTGCGTTCCAGGAACCCTCTCCTTACCCTCGGGGTTTTGTTCGCCCACACAAACCCCATAATACTCCTACCTACTCTCTGAAAAAGCCCTTGGTGATCACGATGGGGAGGCACTGGAACACAAACAAAAACCTCGGAAGGACCACCATTTTTACCGACTGCACGCTACCCGCCAACGAGAGCGGCAACATGTCCCATCATTTGAAGTCCACCTCCATTTGGTCCACCAACCTCGTCAGATTCAGTTTGTGTAGGGCCCCCCCAGCTCCTGGTTATCTGGATCCCTAGATACCGAAAACTCCCCTCCTCCCTCTTCAGCGGTAGGTCCCCTATCCCTCTTTCTTTGTCCCCCTGCCTGTAGTACAAAAAGCTCGCTCTTCCCTACATTGAGCTTATAGCCCGAGAACTCCCCAAACTCCCTCAAAGTCTGCATGACCTCCACCATCCCCTCCATTGGGTCCACCAAGTACAGCAGCCGGTCGTCCGCGTATAGCGACACCCGATGCTCTTCTCCCCCGCGGACAACCCCCCCTCCATTTATTAGACTCCCTCAGTGATATGGCCAGGGGTTCGATCGCCAATGCAAACAACAGGGGGGACAGAGGGCACCCCTGCCTCGTTCCTCGATACAGCCGTAAGTACTCCGACCTCCGCCGGTTCGTCACCACACTTGCCACCGGGGTGCTGTAAAGGAGCTTAACCCAGCTAATAAACCCTCCCCCGAACCCAAACCTACGCAACACCTCCCAGAGGTACTCGCCACTCTACTCGGTCAAAGGCCTTTTCCGCGTGCAATGGCTGCCACTATCTCCGCCTCTCCCTCCTCCAATGGCATCATTATCACGTTGAAGAGCCGCCGCACATTCGTATTTAATTGCCTGCCCTTTACAAATCCCGTCTGGTCCTCATGTATCACCCCCGGGACACAGCCCTCAATCCTCGTGGCCAACACTTTTGCCAATAGCTTCGCGTCCACATTAAGGAGCGAAATCGGCCTGTACGATCCACATTGCAGTGGGTCCTTGTCTCGCTTCAGAATCAAGGAAATTGTCGCCTCCGACATTGTCGGGGGCAGGGTCCCCTCCTCTCTTGCCTCGTTAAGTGTCCTCACTAGTAGCGGGGCCAACAGGTCCGCATACTTTCTATAGAACTCCACCGGGAACCCGTCCGGACCCGGGGCCTTTCCCGCCTGCATGCTCTCCAATCCCTTACTCAGCTCCTCCAACCCGATTGGTGCCCCCAAACCAGCCACCTCTTGCTCCTCCACCCTCGGGAACCGCAGTTGGTCCAGGAATCTTCTCATCCCCTCTTCCCCCCCTGGGGCTCTTCATAGAAGGCCTTGAATACCTTGTTTATTTCCGTTGTACTCTGGGCCATGGCTCCCCCACCATCTTTGACTCCTCCTATTTCGCTGCAGCCCTCTTATGGAGCTGGTGTGCCAGCATCCGACTGGCCTTTTCCCCATACTCTTAGGTAGCCCCCTGCGCCTTCCTCCACTGTGCCTCCGCCTTCCCCGTGGTCAACAGGTCAAACTCCGTCTGGAGCCGTCGCCTTTCCCCAAGTAATCTTTCCTCCGGGGCCTCTGCGTATCTCCTGTCCACTCGCAAAATCTCCCCACTAACCTCTCCCTTTCCCTGCACTCTGTCTTCTCCCTATGAGCCCTGATGGAGATGAGCTCTCCCCTGATCACCGCCTTCAACGACTCCCATACCACCCCCACTCGCACCTCCCCATTGTCGTTGGCCTCCAGGTACCTTTCAATACACCACCTTACCTTACCACACACACCTCATCTGCCAGCAGTCCCACATCCAACCGCCACAGCGGGCGTTGGTCCCTCTCCTCTCCCAGCCCCACTTCCATCCAGTGCGGGGCATGGTCCGAAACGGCTATGGCCGAATACTCCGTCCCCTCCACCCTCGGGATGAGCGCCCTGCCCAGCACAAAGAAGTCTATCCGGGAGTATGCCTTGTGCACGTGGGAGAAGAAAGAAAATTCCCTGGCCTGCGGTCTTGCAAACCTCCATGGGTCCACTCCCCCCATCTGGTCCATAAACCCCCTGAGCACCCTGGCCGCCGCCGCCGGCCTCTTTCCCGTCCTTGATCTGGAGCCGTCTCGTGCTGGATCCAGCACTGTATTAAGTCCACTCCCATTATCAGTCCTCCTACCTCCAGGTCCGGGATGCGCCCCAACATGCGCTTCATGAATCCAGCATCATCCCAGTTCGGGGCGTATACATTTACCACACCCTTGCAACCTACCACTCACCATCACGCATCTCCCTCCATTGTCCGCTACGATAGTCTTGGCCTCAAATGTTTTCCCACCAGAATTGCCATCCCTATTTTTCGCGTCCAGTCCCGAGTGAAATACCTGTCCTACCCAACCCCTTCTTAACCTAACCTGGTCCGCCACCTTCAGGTTGTCTCTTGGAGCATAGCCACGTCTACCTTCAGTCCCTTCAAGTGCGCGAACACTCGAGCCCTCTTCACTGGTCCGTTCAGGCCCCTCACATTCCACGTTATCAGTCGGGTTCGAGGGACTAGCCATACCCTTTTCTGGGCCAGTCCCATGTCCGCGTCTCCCTCACCCTCCTGGCCCCCAACCGGGGGACCTCCGTCCCGGCCACCTCTTCTGTGTCCCATTTCCTTTCGGCCAGTGCAGCAGCAACCCTGTTTCTCCCCCTTCCCCCTTCCCCCCCCCCCCTAGATCCCGGTCTAGCTTTTTTGCTCCCCCATATCACTCCCGTAAGTCAGCTGACGCCTGCTGACCCCGGCTTCCCCCCGCCATCTCTTTGACCCCCCCCCCCCCCCCGCCCCCAGTGTGGGAAACTCCCTATCAGTAGACGTTCCTACGTTCCCCCTCCCACCCTTCTTCCTTGCGCGCGGGAGAAAAACCCTGCGCTTTCCAGAGCCTGCCCCGCCCCCCCCGACGCAGCTTCTGTTGCGGCCTTGTCTCTCGTCCCCAGCCCATATAACATTCCCTGCGCGTGCTTGCCCCGCTATACACAACCGCCATCATACTTCAACCCTCAAATACCCCCCACGGTCACAAACCCCTCAATTAGAGTCCAACTTTTCAGTTAGTACAAAGGTCCACACCTCTTCGGGCGTTTCGAAGTAGTGGTGTTGGCCGTTATGTGACCCACAGTCGCGCTGGCTGCAACATTCCAAATTTCACTCCTTTCCGATGCAGCACCGTTTTGGCCCGGTTGAAACCCGCTCTCCGCTTAGCGACCTCCGTGCTCCAGTCCAGGTATATTCTAATCTCAGCATTGTCCCACTTGCTGCTCTGCTCCTTCTTGGCCCATTTCAGTACCCTCTCTCTGTCTATGAACCGGTGAAATCTCACCACCATCGCCCTTGGCGGCTCGTTTGCCTTGGGCTTCCTCGCCAGCACCCGGTGCGCCCCTTCCAGCTCCAGCAGCCCCGGGGGGGCCTCCGCGCCCATCAGCGCCCCGATCATTGTGCCCGCATATGCCGCGGCGTCGGCCCCCTCCACTCCTTCTGGGAGACCCAGGATCCTCAGATTGTTTCTCCTAGGTCTCCAAATGTTCTCCAGGTCTTCGAGTCTTCCCGCCCACGTCTTGTGTAGCGCCTCGTGCCGCTCCACTCTCACCGTCATTCTCATTCACTTTGTCCTTGATCTCCTGGATCTTCATCTCGTGGGCTTTCTGGGTTGCCCCAAGTCCTTCAATTATTGCCAGCATAGGCGCCACCATCTCCTTGCGCAGCTCCTTGAAGCAGCGCTTAATGAATTCTTGCATCTCTTCTTTGTCCCTGGCCGCCGCCATTTTGTTTGTTTTCCCCTTCTTCTCCCGCTGCTCCAGTGCCATTTTTTTGGCCGTTTTGCTGCGGGTCCGGTCCATACAGGTTAGTGGGGGACCTCTCTCCTCTCTTCGCCACAGGTTGGCTGTGTGAAAAGTTCCGTTGGGGCTCTTCTATCGAGCCCGAAAGTCTGTCTTCGCGGGAGCTGCTGATTCGTGCGGCTTAGCTCTGCATAGCCGCAACCGGAAAGTCTTCCTAGACTTTCTAGCAGAGGGTTAGGAGGTGGTCAGTAGCAGCCTGGGGGGGGGGGGGGGGGGTTTCGGGTAGGTGTTTGTTATTGGTTCATGGGGGGGGGGGGGATTGTACATTGGGGGAATTCACGATATAAGTGTACGATGTTGATCTGTGTGTTTAATGCTTTTCTTTTTTCTGTCAGGGGGGGGGGGTGTTTTGTTGAAAATTTGCTAAAATTGAATAAAAATATTTATTAAAAAAAAAGAGAATTTAATCGTCAGCGGGGGGGGGGGGGGGTTACATTAGCGTAGATTAGGGGTTAATTAATGGTGGTACCTGTGGGGGAGGGAGGTGGTATCTGCACTATGTTTATATTTTTATGTACATAGTTTACATTGCTGCTGTTCCAATGCCAAAAAAAATACCTCAATAAAATGTTTATTACAAAAAAAAGGATATTGTCGAAAGGCAATCAGTTTAGTTGTAAGTATACAAGTAAATTGTAATGCAATCATATATAATGTCACAGTTTAGTCATCCTGGGGAAGTCCCCACAACCTACCAATCAAGTGATCTTTCATCTTGTCAAGGACAGGGGTCCATGTCTTGGGGAGCAAGGCTTTTAGATCCAACCAAGCCCTTCAGCATTCCAAACATGCCACCAAATCCACGTTTCTTCACACTAAGTGGAACAACAAATCAAAAGCAAACTATTATCCAGTTGGCCAACTTAATGAATAGTCTCTCCCATTGGATGGATGTTTGAATACTCATCGAGTCCGAAGAGATCAATCTGGTTCATGCATACCTGGTGTTAGAAGTTTCTTGAATTACTTCCTCTTCCTCTTCCTCCTCTTCACTGCTTTCATAATCCACAGTTTTCAAATCTCCTGCCATTGATCCAGGATGTAAATTCTGAAATGATAATCATTGTATCACGAGAAGCAACTTGTGAAAAAGCTCAATTTGTAAAACCAATTGATCTTCACAGAAAAAAGCAAAACATTGTATATTCCTATTTGGCGCAAGAGTAGAAAGGGAACTGTGGCCAAACCATGGCTTACAAGGGAAATTAGAGATGGTATTAGATTCAAAGAAGAGGCATACAACTTAGCAAGAGAAAGCAATGGACAGAGGACTGGGAACATTTACA
Organism: Scyliorhinus torazame; assembly: GCF_047496885.1. Lineage (NCBI taxonomy): Eukaryota > Metazoa > Chordata > Chondrichthyes > Carcharhiniformes > Scyliorhinidae > Scyliorhinus > Scyliorhinus torazame. The sequence continues at coordinate 50,186,209 of NC_092727.1, forward strand.
ATTCAACAAAGGTGGACCAAGGATTGATTGAGGGAAAATACCAATATGAAAATAAACTAGCAGGGAACATAAAAACTGACTGTAAAAGTTTCTACAGCTTTGTAAAGAGAAAAAGATTGATAAAAACAAATGTTGGTCCTTCATGAACGGGAAACAACAAAATGGGGGCGAATTAAATTTGTTCTTAGCTTCTGTCTTCACAATGGAAGACATGAATAATGTACCAGAAGTTCTGAGAAACACAAGTTTTAGTAAGGAGCTGAAGGAAATTAGTATTAGCAGAGAAATTAATGGGATTGAAGGCGGATAATCTCCAGGGCCTGATAATCTTCATCCCAGAGTACTTAAGGAAGTGGACCCAAAATTAGTTGATCTATTGATGGTCATTTTTCGAAATTCTTTGGACTCTGGAATGGTTCCTACATATTGGAGGGTAGTTAATATAACCCCGTTATTCAAAAAGAGTAGAGAGAAAACAGGGAACTATAGACCAGCGAGCCTAATGTCGGTAGTAGGGAAGTTGCTAGATTCCATTATCAAGGATTTCATAGCACAGCATTTGGAAAGCAGTGGTATAATGAGAAAACGTCAGCATGGATCTATGGAAGGGAATTCTTTGAAGATGTAATTGGTAGAGTTGATCAGGGATAACTGGTGGATGTGGTTTATTTAGACTTTCAGGCTTTTGACAAGGTCTCACATAACAGATCAATATGTAAAGTTAAAGTGCATGGGATTGCGGATAGTGTCTTGGGATGGATACAAAGCTGGTTAACAGACAGGAAGCAAAAAAGTTGGAATAAATGGGTCTTTTTTCGATTGGCTGGTGAGGTACCGCAGATGATATAAAGTTGGGTGGGAGGGTGAGCTGTGAGGATGCAGAGATGCTTCAGCGGTATTTGGACAGGCTGAGTGAGTGCAACAAACCCCAGTCCTCAACAGAATAATACATGGTCCATCTGAGCCGGAAGAAAAATTGCAGCCCAGAATTAAAAACCCTCTGACTATGGGGACCCTTCCTCGAGTATAGCGAGGACGAATCTAACCTTAACCGTGCCACCCCTCCCCTACTCCTCTGCTCATCTTCCCCCCAAGGATATATTAACTTAAAGAAACCATGCACAAACCCAGAGCTGAATATTCAGACTAGCATGATAATAAGATAACCAATGGTGCAGGACATCACACCCGAGATATTTACTTCCCTGAAAACAAATGAACAGACAACATGAACTGACAGCTACATGGTTATCAGGGAGTCAAGTTCAAGATAGCAACTGAGAATCAAAGAAGGATAAAGACCACTCCACTGAGACACGAAGAAAGTAGACATCCAGGATAAAGGAGGATCTGAAATGAGAGTACGCTTCAGGATCATCCAAGGATTTGAATGAATGGAGCACAAATCTAGTTAGTTCCAACATGCCAACTTGACCGACCCAGGTCAAGGGCTGGGGGGGGGGGGGGGGGGGTGCCCAGACTGGCTTATGCAACCCCAACCCCTCTCGGTTGACAACAGGAAAGGGACCACACAGAACCAGGGGCTGGAAGGCCAACCCAACCCCAGGCCTTGGAGACAGGATTATGCTCCATCGAATCCAAGCTGGCCATCCTTCAGTTAGAGATCCCAAGGCATGGCAGCCTTCTCAAACTCTCTATCTGGGAACATCTCTATCACCGCACCGGAGACGACCGGCTCCTCACCAGCTCCCCTTCAACCTAATCCGAATTACTCAGGATTGGTGATTGGCCACGCAGCAGAAACTCAACCATGCAGAAGCAGGCTTCCACCAGACACTGTACTCTTTGCAACCAGAACCTTCTCGTGCACCATCACCACCTCCATAAAGACACCTTGTAACTCATGAAATTGGGCTTTAATATCCTGTACCACAGAGCCAACACTACCAGCTGGATCACCTTCATCACAAGCAACCATTATCTGTCTTGTCATCAGGGTGGGAAACCTTTCAAAGGCAGTTGAGGCACAAAAAGCTAGGCCTCACCCAGACTCTCTCCAGCCACAATGAATCATCGAGATTAAAGTATATTGTCTCGACTTGTGCTGAAACATTAACCAACAATCTTGGCACATAGTTAAAAGCCATGTTAAAAGACAAAACAAATGTGCACAAGGATAAAACCAAAGATTGAAAGAGGAGCAGAACCAGAACGTGTGAAAACACAGCCTCTCCCATGCTCAAGTCATGATCTCCCCCTGAACTAGCTATTTAATAACTCCTACACATGTTAAATATTACATACCTAAGGCACGCAGCAAGAATCAGCCAGCATGGACAAAGACTACCCAAAATAATTGCTTGGATGGGAGAGTGAAAGGATGACCTGTGTCTGGGTAGCTTTTTGAGGCCGGCTATAGGGGAAATGGTAAAGGTCAGGAAGATCATGCTCCCATGATCATAGTTCCACATGTCAGGTCAAATGGGAAGCAGAGAATGAGGGTACAAAAGTACAGACAGGAAACCCTACCCAAAGACCCTCATAAGAATAAATAAATTGCACAAACACAGCTATAAACTAGAGGGGGGGGGGGGGGGGGGGGGTCGGAACTTTGCAACAAAAAAAGCAAAATCACTGACGAGTTCTGTTCCAACAGTCCCTCCCTCAACCTAAAGTAAACATGTAGAATGTATGGTACAAAATGGCCACTTGGCCCCACTGGTTCGGAGTGCTGGTGTCCCACACAAGCCTCCCCATCAAATCCCGTCAGTGTAACCTTCTTTTGCTTTTTTCCTTGTGCTTATTCAGTTTCACTTAAAATACTTGTGATATTTATCTTCTCCCTTTGGCAGCAAGTTCCACATTCTGATCTCTGCGTAAAATCTTTTCTGATTTCCTTGTTGAATTTATTGTGGACTCATAGAATTTGCAGTGCAGAAGGAGGCCATTCGGCCCATCGAGTCTGCACCGGCTCTTGGAAAGAGCACACTACCCAAGGCCAACACCACCACCCTATCCCCATAACCCAATAACCCCACCCAACCCAACACAACACTAAGGGCAATTTTGGACACTAAGGGCAATTTATCATGGCCAATCCACCTAACCTGCACATCTTTGGACTGTGGGAGGAAACCGGAGCACCCGGAGGAAACCCACGCACACACGGGGAGGATGTGCAGACTCCGCACAGACAGTGACCCAAGCTGGAATCGAACCTGGGACCCTGGAGCTGTGAAGCAATTGTGCTATCCACAAGGCTACCGTGCTGCCTTTATAAACATGTTATGTTTATAGCCCCCAGTTCTGGTCTCACCCACAGTGGAAATATCTTCTACCCTATTAAGCCTTTTCACATCTATTACACTGTACTTCAGTCTTCTTAGAGAAAAAAAAATCCACAACATGTTCAATCATTCCGCTTTTAAAAAAAATATAAATTTAGAGTACCCAATTCATTTTTTCTAATTAAGGGACAATTTAGCGTGGCCAATCCACCTAGCCTGCACATCTTTTGGGTTGTGGGGGCGAAACACATGCAAACACGGGGAGAATGTGCAAAATCCACATGACAGTGACCCAGAGCCGGGATCGAACCTGGGACCTCGGCGCCGTGAGACAACAGGGCTAACCCACTGCGCCACCGTGCTGCCTTTGTTCAATCATTCCTGATAGGCCTACATGCTCCCAATTCATATGCCTGTATGCATAACCTCTCCTGTTTATATCCTGTAAATCTTTTTTGTATCTTGGCCAATGCTTCAATATCCTTTTATAATATGGAGACAAGAACTGTGTGCATAGCCTGAGTGTGGTCTAAGATTTTATACAAATTTAACATGTTTTTCAATTCTATCCCTCTTGAACTGTAGCCCCAATGCTTTGTAACAGTCATATTAACCCATGTTGCTTTTAATGATTTGTGTAAATCTGCTTGTTTATCTAATTCGTATTTTCCAGTGAGTCAGGCCGACTCATTTTTCCTACCAAAACGTAGCACTTTTCAGCGATGTTGAAATTCCAATGATTCGCCAATTCTAACAATTTATTGATGTCCTCTTGTATTTTGTCACATTCATCTTATTAACTAGAAACTTGGTGCTGACTGCAAATTTTATAATTGTACTTGGGAGTCTAAAACACAAGTTATGAACAACAGTGGTAGCAGTACTTTGGCTTGGCAAACATTTATCTCTTGACATTGGGTGCCTTTCCACTCTGCCTCATGGATTGCCACAAATCTTATGTTACTAATGTCTTATATTTCGTCCCAATTTTTATAGCATTAAACGGTCGCCTACTAATTTGTTATTATCCACAACGTTTGAAAATTCAGCATCCGTCTTTATTTGAGGTAGAGAAGAATTGGCTCTTGGAAATAACATAATGAGGCTGACTATCGTACTAATTAGATGGGGGTAATGATCAGTGTTGAACAGTTGCTACAGTTCGTAAAGAGTAAGCATACCATATCTCCACTGGTATCATCTCCGTTGCTGGTGAAGGTGTTGGATTGACCATTAACCAGTTTCTTGCTGTAGTCGAGCTCTTTGGCGCTAGCTTTGTTGGAATCCAGAGGCCAAACACGACGGCTTTTCAGTTTTATTGGTTTAGGGGACTTGCTGCTGCAATTTAGGGAGGACAGAGACATTACTATGGTCACTCTCTCTGCTCAAATCGCTCACTGAAATTATATTGAGAAACTGAACCGCTAGCAGGCACAAATTAATAAATGAGAAAGTGGTGGCACAGTGTGGTGAAATTCCAATGCACGATATCAAAGTATGATTAATTACCAGAAAGTCATGAACAGTATAAATCCATCCGATGTGCAAATGCAATACACCAAGTCTCTCATCTACATTGATAGAATAGATATATATGTATATGCAAGATACGTGTATATGTTTTGTAACAGAGGCCTGTCAATAATGTGTAGTGGAGAAAGTCTAAGCTGTACTTGTTACAAGCTGAAGGGAGTGCAGCCTCTTTGGAAATTGACAAATCAACAGGTTTTATCATCATCACCCACTATCAGGCAAAACTCGCAAACACTGACAACTAGGCGATCCAATAATACTCTGTCCCCTCAGAATAAAGCTCCTTCTCACCTTTCTTTCTTCTCTTTCCCAGTCTCTTACGGAAAAATTCCTCCCTCTTCTTTTGGATTGATTTCTTCCTGAGTCAAACCATTTTGGTTGGCGTCTCCTGCATCCACGGTTATGGAAGTCTTTAGCGGAACCTCAGTTTTCTTTTCTGTTGCAGGTGCCTCGGGTACAGGAGCTGGAAATGATGGAGAGAGTGTTGAGAGAGAGCAAACAAAGGAAGGTAGAGGAGAGAGAGAGAGAGAGAGAGAGAGAGAGAGAGAGAGAGAGAGAGAGAGAGAGAGAGAGAGAGAGAGAGAGGAGAGAGAGAGAGAGAGAGAGAGAGAGAGAGAGAGAGAGAGAGAGAGAGAGAGAGAGAGAAAATCGGTGGGGGGGGGGGGGGGGGGGGGGGGGGGGGGGGGAAAGGAGAAAGAGAGAAGAGAATCACCAAAACATAGACATCATAAATCTTCAAAAGCTCTGCTCTTCTACAAACAGGGGAATCAGAATACTACAATACAGACGGAATCCTTTCATCCCATCGGGTTTCATAGAATTTTTTTTTTTTTTTTTTAAAACAGTGCAGGAGGCGGCCATTCGGCCATCGAGTCTGCACCGGCTCTTGGAGAAGAGTACCCTACCCAAGGTCAACACCTCCACACCCTATCCCCATAACCCAGTAACCCCACTCAACACGAAGGGCAATTTTGGACATTAAGGGCAATTTATCATGGCCAATCCACCTAACCTGCACATCTTTGGACTGTGGGAGAAAACCGGAGCACCCGGAGTAAACCCACGCGCACACGGGGAGGACGTGCAGACTCCGCACAGACAGTGACCCAAGCTGGAATCGAACCTGGGACCCTGGAGCTGTGAAGCAATTGTGCTATCCACTATGCTACCGTGCTGCCCAAAGCGGTTTGTAGTCGCTTTCCCAGGATAACAAAAAAGATAAAGTGAATCACTGAAGTAGGTCAGCCAATAGTGTGTCATTGGTACAAGTGTATTTCCGGAGCCAAGTTAGCCAGCCTCAGCACCCTGTACTAGAGATGAGAGCAAATCAAAAGTCCTCAAGCTCTCCCCAGCTGATCACTCTTCAGGTCATCGCTGAAAAGTGCTTGTGTCAGGATTTTAGGCAAACACAGAATTGGAACTGCTTGTGTTTCCATGTTCAACTGCTCATCAATACCAACTGACATTGAACACTGAGAATCAGAAATAAGCAATAGCTGCTTGGATAAGGCAGGTGTGCCAGGGTACCATGCCCCAAGAGTCAGCAGCTAGGATAGGATCAGGGACATTATACTGATCAGTGTTCTTGGACACCCTTCATCAAACAAATTTCAGGGATTGATCCATCACTGGATTCTTCTCCCAAGTAGCACTATCTATAGTGAAGAACAGAATGCCCCTCAGTTTACAATTGGTTTGTAACCAAAGAAGCCTAAAACCAAGTAAGTAGTAGAGGCTAAAAAAAGGGTTTGATGTCTTCAATTTCCCCACAGATTAAAAGGAGGGTAGTTTAAATGTTTTTCCTGGAATATTTTTTCTAATTCCAATCTTCAGCCTATTTACAGCACAAGACTGATTTTTGCCAGCTGTGTCACAACAGTAACACACTCACCTGTGTGTTGGAAGCTGTAACTAGAGCACAAAAATCTAGGTGGTCTCTGTTCTGTTCTCTTAACGTCTGGTGTCTTAAATGTTCTGTGTCCCAATTTCCTAGTTATCTGGATTGTATCTTGTTCCTTACAAAGTTTGCAACTTTGCAACGCTTTGTCTTGACCATCATCTCCTGGCAGAGTTGGCAGCTGTTCACTCCCCAGTGTCCTAGCAGAGTTGGCAGCTGTTCACTCCCCAGTGTCCCATCTCCAACAGCTCTGGCTTCCAGTTAAAGCTAAGAACAAAGGAAACCCCTTCCCTTTGGAAAGTGGCCTCCTGTTGCTAAACACTGACTTACTTCCATTTACTCTTCACACCGTAAGACTCTCCAAGCACAATAGACACACAGTTGGAATTGAGCTAACCACCACACATATAAACACCTTTGTCCAGCAAGACTAAGACTAACTACTGGTTAGACCATACTTGGAATATTGTGTCCAGTTCTGGTCGCCACATTATAGGAAGGATGTGGATGCTTTGGAAAGGGTGCAGAGGAGATTTACCAGGATGCTGCCTGGACTGGAGGGCATGTCTTATGAAGAAAGGTTGAGGGAGCTAGGACTTTTCTCACTGGAGCGAAGAAGGCAGAGAGGTGATTTGAGTGAGGTGTACAAGGTACTGAGAGGCATGGATAGAGTGGATAGCCATAGACTTTTCCCCAGGGTGGAAATGGCTATCATGAGGGGACATAATTTTAAGGTGATTGGAGGAAGGTATAGGGGAGATGTCAGAGGTCGGTTCTTTACACAGAGTGGTGGGTGCGTGGAATGCACTGCCAACGGAGGTGGTGGAGTCAGAGTCATTAGGGACATTTAAGCGACTCTTAGCCAGTCACATGGACAGCAGTAAATTGAAGGGGTGTAGGTTAGGTTGATCTTAGATTAGGATAAATGGTTGGCACAACATTGTGGGCCGAAGGGCCTGTACTGTACTGTTCTATGTCTTTGTCTATAGGCTTTACCCTTACAGGATCAGCAAGTTAAACCCATTTAAAATTAATGTTTACCAATACAAAACTACTGGTTTTCCTAATAACTGCCACCTCCACCAGCAGTGCCGTTAAATTCTTCACACAAGGAATCGCCAAACCAGTTGCATGTACACCGTATCCTCAGCCAGAGAGAGAATCATGTTCAGAGGACTCCCACATATTAAGCTCGGATCTAATACTTACGTGAACATCAACATGCTAAACTGGAGAGTGGAATAAATATCTGCACACACACACACACAGATGTCTTTTAGTCACCTCTTTCTACAATGACAATGGCAAGCAATTTGAGAATACTCATCCGCACAGCACACCCTTCAAATATATGAGCAGGAGCAATGGCTGTGGTCATTAGACCAGAACTTCATGTTTATGCTACAGCAGGTGGAGTACTGTATAAAATATCTGCTCAAAACAGCAGCTTCAAAGTGTAACTACTTACAGAGGAAGCAGAGGGTCACAATAAAGATAATTCCGTAACAATTATATTCCAGCCTCTTGAAACAAAGGGTATTCATCCCATTAAGAAGTGCATACAATGATTTGCTACCTTCTTTATTCAGCACCCTGTTGATCAAGCTGTTCTTTATACTCTACAGCATATTACACTATCTGAGCCACTTCAATTCAATTTTACTTTATTGTCCACATGGAAATTCATTTTGCTTACATGGTTTGTTGAAAAATGTTATATATATTAATAACAATATAAAGAAAGAAAATTACTTTAAGTTCAACTTTAATAAAAACCATGCCGATGCAATGAAATAAATCAGCAAGTTCCATCAGGATTGCATACCCTCATCCGTTCAGAGCAGGGCAAAAACAAACACAAGAACTGATCTGTCCTGCATATGAATGATTGTAGCCTTTTCCTCTGAACATCCAACAATAATACTGAAATGGGGTGAGTCGCGTTGTTGATCTTATTCATTTTTGCCAAACTTCTTTGAGATCTGTTCATCAATACCCTTCCTGCTTGGTTCAATGATCTGTATCCTTAACCAGTCTACTTTCCCAAGAACACAATGCCAGGACAGAGATCAAAAAAGAACAATTTGTCAGTGCATAATAACTTACCATCCTTCTTGTTTTTCTTGTTCTCCTTCCCTTTTTCACCACGGATCTCTATCATAGATTTCACAGTTTTCTTTGATTTATCGGATTGTTCAAATGTTTTCATGACAGAAGGTGCTTTTCCTTTGGTGCGTTCCTCAGCAACTCTAACGACCAGCAACAAAATGGAAATGATCAGGAACAGAATTACACAATCACTACTGGACAAAAGACAGTTTCCTTTTAAAAAAGCAGTGGCAATGTTGTCATGAGATTTCTAGTTTCAAAGGACTGAATATCTTCTACACTATGACAGACATATTTATTTTATTTTGACTCGCCCTCGCAATGTGTGGTTCTGGTAGCTCTTTTGGGCCTAGCATAATGTCCATTCCTAATGCAGGAGTCTAGGCAGTGGAATGCAACCATTATACCGTAGGTTGAAATTGCAATGAAGTATGCTCTTCTCCTGATCTGTACATCTACTTTCAAGCAGTGGGTGCTTGAGAGGGATCAGAAGTGGGAGCCTGGTCTAACTCCACACACGCAACAAGCCTGTTAAAGGTACAGAGGTAAACTAGACAACAACCACCATCCTTTTTGGTTTTCCTCAGTGATGTCTAGTCAGCCTGTGACAGCGATTAGTGTGCAGGTCATTTACACAAAAAAGATCACAACATGACAAGATAAAAGCAAATTACTGCGGATGCTGGAATCGGAAACAAAAACGGAAAACATTGGACAATCACAGCAGGTCTGACAGCATCTGTGAACAGATGTGTTGAGTACTACTTGCTACATCAATTCTAAAGGTGTAGTTTTCACCAGTTTGAACCTGTACAACAAAATCATAGATTCAACTTACAAGACTGAAAAATCCAAGTTTTGTCTTTCCTCGTAATTGGATTCTGTGTTTCTAGCACAGATGTGAATATTTCCAATGGGCCTCTGTATATCCTTCTGGAATCAATACCCAGTTAAGATCTTTCCCTTTTGTCTTTTGTAAGGATCCTTTCCATTTATTCCCTGATTATTTTTGCGGTTACATTTTTGATCCACGGATGATTATTGGACATGTCTTTTCAAGACGAGAAGCCTGTATTTTTAATTCAAACAGAAGAATCCAAAAGCTGTGTTGGTTTAAAAAGAGATCGCAGACTGGCTGGTATCAGTGACAAGAGAGATGGGTTGGCCTCGGTTTGATTTGATTTGGCGGGTGGCCAATGAATTGGCCCAAAAAGCTGTTCTCTGCCCAGTAACAGGTGGTGATTGGATATTATTCCACTGCAACGCTTTTCAGAGTCCCAAAGTTCCAGTTTTGATTCTGGCAGCCCGGTTAAGAGATCCAACAATCTTTCGCCAGAAAGTCACTTTGGAGGGCTGACTCTTTCTCCAGAAAGTCTTTGGTTGTTGTTCTCAGAGACTACAGAGGCCTGAAGACAAACCACGAACTGAAAGCGATGAGCAATACAATTCTCCCCAGAAAGCTAAAAGTTGTACTGCATTCTTAAAACTACAGAAAACCGAACTCGAATCAATCTACAGGAAAGACATCACGGGCTGTAGACAATGACAAGATTCTACTTTTTCCCTGGAGAGACAGAGTGTTTATTTCTGTAACCACAGATACCCATATGAATCCACAGTAAAAGCCTTGAACTGAAGGCCGGGATTGAAGCAAAGCTGCTAACAAACCACCGCCTGAAGCAAATACTCTCATCTCTTGACCTCAACCGTATTATGTTCATCTCTTTCTCCTCATCCTCCTCTGTATTTGTCGGTCTTGGGTGCGTGGGTGGGGCAGGTACAGTGGGTGCCAGGAGTTAAATGATAGTTAATCAGTTGTAGTTACTGCATATCTTATTATAAATAAACAGTAATTGTGTTTAAACTTGCAAACCTGGTGACTATAATTATTGGGCATCCAAGGGCCAAAGACTTCAGCTATTTCAACAAGAATTATTGGTTGTGTTGTGTTGTGTTGCGATTCTGGGGCACGTGGGGCTGAATTGAGAGCGCACCAATCCAGGATGTTGTAACACTTTTCATAGCCTTGTTTCAGGTGTCTTATTTTAATTTTTTAAGTGTTAATTGCTATTCCACCTGCCTTGAAAGCAAATAAATTCTTAGATCCAGAAAAGGAACTTTTTGCCTTTCAGATTTTCAATTCTCTTACCTCAAGAGGCCTGTGAAGTCATCTGAAAAGTCAAAGGAACCACTGAGGAGGCCCATCACTCCTTGTTGCTGTAACTGGTTCCTATATTTATCCCGAAACTGCATGTGGATATCATCAATAAATTTGTCTACATACGTTAGCGTCAGGATTTTTTGGTATCCCACCTGTGAGGCAAAGAGAGGGGACAATGCCCTAAATTAACTGGATCTTGATCTGACAACCATATTTGTTAAACTCACTCAATGGGAGTTTATTAAAAAAAAAATACTCTTGTTCATTCAGAAATATTTGAATTTTACAGCAAATATGGGAAAAAACACAAGTAGCGAAAATTTCTTGCTGTAAACAAGGGTGTGCATTGCACAGCAAAATTTAAAAAATTTTTTTTTTAAAAAATCAGCATAATTTATTCTATAGTGAAACAATTAGATTGTAAATTGAGACATGTTCGGGTCTTGTAAACGTTATTTCAAATTATTATTTTTAAAATGCTCATTTTACACACAGTAAACCTGGTGCGCCAAATATTCCTGGACTGGTTCTATCACACGCGGCATTCCTGGTCTATTTTGCCCCCTCTCCAGATGGGAATTAGTTATCAATCCCTGTAAATATGTGATTTCAGGTTATTGGTTTCCGAAATTACCACCAGCTGGAGTTCTATTGCATGGAGCATGGGATTCTGGGATATATTCCATTGGCACTGGGATGGCCCAAGAACTAGACAGCCAGCCAGCTCAGAATAGTTAAAGAGGGAAAATGGAGAAGACACAATACAGGAAGAGACCTTTAGCCCCTGATGCTGGCCCACATTGTATCTATTATAAAAGTATGTTATTCGGGACTGTCACCATCTGTCCATTTTTTTTTCAATGTCCACTTGTACAGGATTTACTGCGCTCTCACTGAGTAAATTAATTTATCTATGCCAATATGCACTACACAAGCACCTCGATTTTCCTGAACTCCACTCCAGATTCAAGGATTTTATAGCACCTCACCTGGTAACATTTACAGTTAAAGAACTTGCATAGACCACCAAAGAGAATGGCTTCTTATTGTGCTTTCCATATTTAGGAAATATATTTGCTCTGTTGAATACTCACCACAAACAGCAACTCAAACTCATTGTCCAGCTTGTATTTAAGAGTGTGGGCTTCATGAGTGAATGAGTTGTTTCCTCCTCTCTCCTGCAAAAGATAACAGTCAGTTCATCGGGTGGACTAATTAAATTTATGTTGTCTCAGAGTTATGAATAACATAATAAGGCCCAGTGAATTTGGTTAAGGGATGCCAACATAACAAGACATTTCTCTACACATGCCGACAACCCTGTGTCAGCAAGGAATGACCAACTCTTCAAGCTACTTGCTTTTGTATCAGATCATTACATTTGATCTATGATTTTTTTTTTGCCCTGAAAAATTAATCGATAATAAACTTTATCCAGATTAAAAAATTTAAATTATTAAACTTTCTAGGCTACAATTCAATCTTCCTGCCAATGGAAATGTGGAAATAGAAATTTATAGTAGAAACATGACTCCAATTTGATCTAAGTTGCGGATGATACAACTGTGGCGGGCCGTATCTCAAACGACAAATCAGAGTACAGAAGGGAGATAGAACACTTGGTTGCATGGTGTAGCGAAAACAACCTCTCTAATGTCGGAAAGACCAAGGAACAGATCATCGACTTCAGGAAGCGTAGCACGACACCCACCCACATCAATAGCTCTGAAGTGGAGATGGTCGATAGTTTTAAGTTCCTGGGGGTTACCATCACCAAGTGTGTCCTGGACAACTCGCGTTGATGCAACAGTCAAGAAAGCCCAACAAGGTCTCTACTTCTTACGGAAGCTAAAGAAATTTGGCGCGTCTGCATCGACTCACAAACATCTACAGATGTGCCATAGAGTGCATCCTACAATAAATCAAAAATCAATCAAATACAAAAGTTAGAATGCAAATCCTGAATGATGTTTATGGCCTGGTCTGATCATTTTCTCACTGCATTCTAGTACCACTTTGCCTCAACACTACACTTGGCTTCGACCCCACTTTCTTCAAGATGAGAACCTTCATCAAGATGAGAAACTGACTAGTAGTTATTTAGAGGAACAAGGCTGTAAGAAATGCCCCCAACTCTGGAGGGCTGTTAAAATGTGATATCTAAAAAAACCTTTCTACTTGTGCAGTCTCACAAGCCACATCAGGGAGAATGACTGATACTCAAACTCAGTTTATATCAGAATTTTCCTCATGGAGTGATCTGTCACACAGATGTAGATACAAAGGTCAGGGTGGTGAGCTTGCCGTGAGTCAGAAGGCCATGGGTTCAAGACGCATGACCAGAAACTCAAATACAAAATCTCGGTCAATGCTTGGAAAAACAAATTCACAATGTGAGCATCATTGGCCACCATTTATTGCAAGGTTTTTACCTTGCAAAGCACGAGCAAGGTTAACACCAAAACAAGCTGGAGAAAATTATGAAGAATTGCAACAAAAGCTATCTTAAGAGTTTTGGAAGATTCAGTGAGAATATGGTGAGTGGGTTGAAGGGAAGGTAAGTGGACAACTATCAGATATGCCACTATTGAAACGTCAGGCAATGATAACCTCCCCATGACATTCAATAGCATTCCATCACGGACTTCCCCGCTATCAATATCCTGGGGGTTACCATTGACCAGAAACTGAACTAGCGATAGAAATACCGTGGCCACAAGGGACGGTCTGAGACCAGGAATTCTGAGGCGAGTAATTCACCTCTTGACTCCCCAAAACCTGACCACTATCAAGGCACAAATCAGGAGGGTGATGGAATACTGGGTGCTTTGGGCTCCACAACAATCAAGAAGCTCGACACCATCGGGAACAAAGTAGCCTGCTTTATTGACACCCCATCCACCACCCTCACTCCCACATCCACCGAATTGGCAGCAGTGTGTATTATCTAGAATTATGCACTGCAGTAAGTCACAAAGGCTCCTTCGACAGTACCTTCCAAATCTGCGACCTCTACCACCTAGAAGGCAAGGGTAGTAGATGCATGGGACCACCATCACCTGCAGATTTTCCTCCAAGCCACTGAATATCCCGGCTTGGGACTAGGTCGCTATTCCTTCACTGTCACAGGGTAGAAATCCTAGAATTTGTTCCCTAAAAGCACTGTGGGTATACCTCACCAGACGCACTGCAGCAGTTCATGGTAGTGGTTCTCAAGGACAATTAGGGATGGGCAACAAATGACACGGCATCTTGTGAATGAAAAAGTAAAATGCAGGCAAGCTACCCAAATGTGTCTTGGGCTGGCAACCCTTGGAAAGAAAGCAAAGAGAGATATTGATCTACTTCAAGATATTTTGTTCAATCGTAATCTTAACAGAGGCATAATGCAACAAGAGTCTCGGATACAAATGAGTGGTGCAGTACTGCCCACTGACCCATGTGAATAAAGGACATTTTAAATCCTGCCTAATTGAAATTCCATCACAAATATCATAAAAAGGAGATACATTACACCAACCGTTACACCAATCGATACTCACTTTTAGTGTTGTTTCTCAACCCTCAGCTGGTTGCAATGGGAAATAAACTGTGCTGAGCTCTAAGAGATATAACTGGGAACGTTTACGATTGAGCACCAGAAGCACACATGGGGTGTGCTGTGCTTAACACATGGATCCAGAAGGTCTCTGGTGTGATTGCAGCCAGTGGTGAATGAGCTGATAGCAGACAGGGCCATGACAAAGGACTCTGTGTCTCTAGTTTAGGAAGGGTTAAGATCAGTCAGATTCTTGCTTCGAATTGACAGCTGAGTGTTCTGGAAAATACAACACTGTTTAGGAAAAGACAAACTCTAGATTGGTGCTCACTATAGTCAAGTAGCAAGGGACACTCCATTTTCGATCATATATATTCAGCTGTTACTAGAGGTGTAGCAATGGAGAGCCAAGTGACACCCAGCAAACAACAGCACTTTAGCACTTGCTGGATTATTGAGGAGCAAAATGGTGTAATGAAATACTATGAAGCTCTCACAATTCTAAAATCAATATCAAAATAGGAAAACCTTGGATAACTGTTATCAGCTGTGCATAGGGAGGCAGTGGTGTTGTGGTATTGTCAATATCCAGAGACCCAGGGTATTAGACGTTTTAATAGAAATGAAGAGTCTAAAGTTCTTGTTCCTCTTCACCAAACACCATTTATTTCACTTCCACAGACTCTGCACAAAACTCTTAATCACACACCACCTGACAGAGGCCACCTGAAGCCCTTTACATATCAGTGTCAATTAATGGATACTTAACATAAATGAGACAACTAATTGCAATGTCTCTTAACCCATTACTTAACAGTCTCCCCTTCCTTGGAGAAAAAAAATAATTAGGTGAAAACAAAATGTCAAGAAACTCAAAAACACACACATGATGTCCCCCCCACTTTTTTTTTTTTGTTTGGATGAGAAAGGAAAAAAGGTCACAGAAACAAGCGCCCTTCATCAACAATATCCAAAAGTTTCTGTGAACACGCCCCTCTTTTCGTAAAACAGTCTGACAGTTGATAGCTCCTGTCGACCCATTTAATTTTTGTTATTTCCCCCCTGTCCAACATCTGCTTCAAACCTGCGCTGTCTATCCGTAACCTCTTTTCATTGACACTTTTTGTGCACATTTTCCCACAGGGATTTATTGTCAATGTGACAGTCAATAGGTATATTACCCAAATCCCCTAATCCCAAAATTTCTGTCAATACCATACTTATATAAAAAGCCATATCCACCGCCTCTACAAGCAAAAGTGCTTTTTACCACTCTCCTTATTTTCTTTGTTTCCCACACAAGTGGGCAACAAATCCATTGTTCCCCAAAAGGAAAATTAGAAAACCTCCTGCGCTTGAAACCCCATCACATAAATTTGCGTGGGACGCATCACTATAAACTATGAGTTTCAAGTGCTTAAGGTCACCTAAAACCAGGAACTTCAAAACACACTCCTGCATTTTTAGTTTGGCCAACGCTTTATTTGCTCTTATTAGGTCTTCCACTTTGGGATCATTCATTTTTGTACTCGACTCTAAGACATCAAAACTCACATCCGGTCTAGTCTATCTACCTAACCAGTTCAGTTGTGCAGTTGCTCTTTTTCTATCTTTGAAACCATTGCGTCTTTTTGTGAAACTCGGCCACGACGAATTGCTATTGGGGTGATGCTTTCCAAATAAGATTGCTGACGTAAAGTTGCCCCTAACTTAGTCTGTCCAATTTCCAGTCCAATATATTTAAATGCACCGGAAGCACGGTAGCATTGTGGATAGCACAATTGCTTCACAGCTCCAGGGTCCCAGGTTCGATTCCTGCTTGGGTCACTGTCTGTGCATCCTCCCCGTGTGTGCATGGGTTTCCACCGGGTGCTCCGGTTTCCTCCCACAGTCCAAAGATGTGCAAGTTAGGTGGATTGGCCATGCTAAATTGCCCTTACTGTCCAAAATTGCCCTTAGTGTTGGGTGGGGTTACTGGGTTATGGGGACAGGGTGGAGGTGTTGACCTTGGGTAGGGTGCTCTTTCCAAGAGCCGGTGCAGACTCGATGGGCCGAATGGCCTCCTTCTGCAGTGTAAATTCTATGAAGTATACTATGAAGTAAGCCCGACTTCCAACCCTGAATTCTTTCCTCAAACCAGAGATGACAATAGCGTCAAAATCACTAGTCCCACCCCACAAAAAATCATCGACATGCATCATAAAAACGCCAGAAAGATTTCCTTTATAGTGCCAGTAAAACATTGCAGGATCTGCTTTCAACTGCCAATAGCCTAACTTTAACAAAACTGATCTTACTGAAAAATACCAGACTCTAGATGCATCATTTAATCCATATACACATTTGTTCAACTTCCAGAGTACCCCTTCTGTGTTAGCTGCTTCTTTAGGAGGATGGAGAAAAAGGTCTCCTCGGAGCTGATGCCCCTGAAAAAAGGCAGCTTTTATATTTATAGATTTGCATTCCCATGCCTTTGTGGCTAATAGAGCCAAGAAGATCTTTAAAATAACCTTTCCTGCTGTAGGTGAATCTACCCTTAAATCCTGATCTTCTAAGTTTTCTTCAAATCCCCTTGCCACGAGCCTGGCCTTTGCCTTATAAATTCCATCCGGAAGAACCTTTTCCGTGCAAATCCATCTGTGGGATAGAGCTCTTTGTCCCCTATCCGGTACTTCCGTGTATACCCCAAATTCACTCCAACTATGCAATTCTTGCTGTTTAGCTTCTTTAATAATTTTTTCATCTAATTTATTTGAAGCCACCAAAATCTCACGTGCATGTGGGCTTCTACTCCTATTAGTATTCGTAGTCTTACTCATGTTCCGAGATCTTGACAAACTACGTCCCGTCTCCCGCCTGGTATCTCGTTCTATACTGCTACTGCTTGATCTTTCCCTTCTGCTATGGGATGTCCTTTCAATTGTTCTCGACCTTTTCCTGCGGACCTGTTCACTATCTGATGTACTATCTGAACTGGCACTGCGTTTCTGTGCCCTCCATTTTTGAACTTGGTTTTCCCAATCCATTGTCTTGACTCCTTCCCCTGAATGCTGTACATTCAACCAATATTTATACTTTCCAGTGGCCTTCCCTGCTCTATGAATAACAGTTGCATCCTTCCATTGACTAGACACTTCAGGCAAGTATGTCACTTTTGTACCAACTTTTGGCAGTTGCCCTTTCGGAAAAATGGCCTGTTCTAGTTCATCAGAAGTGTTGTGTTCCTCCACAGAAACCCTGTCTATATCAGTTAATTGGTCCTCATAGTTCTGTAACACGTGCGTACCAGATGACTCTGGTTCCTTGTCATGTCGGTCTACTCTGTCTAAATTTGAAAATTTGCAATCTGTACCCATTATCCTTGATGAATGGACCCTAACAGTTTGATTCCCATGTTGCAAAATAATTGTTTTGCCATCTATGCCTATGATCTTCCCTGGGCCTTTCCATTCATTAGAATTCTCTCTCTTATAGTATACCATGCCTCCTTGCTGAAAAACGGCATCTGATGGCCGTACGTTATGTCTTAAAGCTCTGTGAATTCTTTCAGAGACTTCTGATTCCAAAAAAGCTTTTCTACTGTTATGTAATGCATTTAAATGTTCAGCAAAACCAGAGCTAATTGTAGTCCCCTCCCAAGCTGGAGGCTGGTCATCCAAAATGGACGGAATTTTAGGATTTCTACCAAACACTAATTGATAAGGACTATAGCCCCCAACCATCTGCAATGAATTCTTTGCATGTACTGCCCATGCTAAAGCTGAATTTAGCCTGCAATTTAGTCGATCTGCCAAAAGTGTTCCGAAGTATGTAATCGATGACAGCATTTCTTTCACAGACACCATTACTAAATGGGCTTTCTGCAGCCGTATTCATAACTCTGATATTCGTGTTTTCACACATATCCCTAAACTCATCATTAGCACATTCTCCCCCATTGTCCGCAAGGAATTTTGCCGGTGGACCCATTCCTGTCCCTATCCATTTTCCCACGATTTGATCCATAATTACTCTCTTTTCCTTACTTCGTACAATCGTTGATTGACTAAATCTGGTTGCTAAATCTACAAAACGCAAAATAAATATATTATTTGCTTCATCCCAGATCTTAAGGTCCATGGCCACAATGTCATTAAAATCCCTGGCAAAAGGTAGGGTTACTATCGGTCGTGCTGGTGTCCTTCTGTACTTCCTACAAACTTCAAAGCGGTCACTAACCTGTTCTATCAGTTTAGTATAGTCGTCATTCCTTACCCCTGCATCCTTTAATACATTTTTCAGCCTCCGAGGAGACGGATGTGCAAATTGCCTATGCAGTTTTAATACCACAAGCTTATCAGCTAAAGTCCCATTTTCAACTGCCATTAACACATCCTTAACCACTCTACTTGAAAAATTATTTGTCAGTAATGGAATACAATAGTGTCCTGACTGTGTAAATTGTAAGTCCACCATCTTTCCAAAAACTGTTGCCTTATCCTGTTCCATATCCAGTTTCATGTGTGCTTTCTTCATCGATGGTCTGCTCAGAAGCAAAGTATCTCACTTGATACAACATCCGTGCTAATGAAATGATTCACTCCGGCAATATTGCAAGGGATCACCACTCTTTTCAGCAACTTCAGAGTATTATCATCCCCAAACCTGAAACTTTCAAATTCCTTAACCTTGTTACGATTTTCAGCATTCAAAGAGTCCAGGTAACATTTTAACCAGTCAATTCCACACTCAGTAGATGTGCAGCCACTGTCCAATAAAGCACAGTTGAAGAATTCTGCAACCAACACCCTCATTACCGGCGTAAAACTGCTTGTCAATAGGACAATGCCTTCTTTCTGGTCACTATCCTTTGCCTCTTCTAACTCTTCTGTATCATGTGTCACTTCAAAAACACTATCATAACGAGTTGGACAGTTGAAAGCATAATGGTATTGAGAGTCACATCGAAAACATCGATTTATCATGCCCCGTGCATTTCTGGGGTTCATCTTCCTATTGTAGGTG
Source organism: Scyliorhinus torazame (assembly GCF_047496885.1). Taxonomy (NCBI): domain Eukaryota; kingdom Metazoa; phylum Chordata; class Chondrichthyes; order Carcharhiniformes; family Scyliorhinidae; genus Scyliorhinus; species Scyliorhinus torazame. The sequence continues at coordinate 50,205,699 of NC_092727.1, forward strand.
CTAACTGGGTTTCTGTCTTCACAATTTCCTTGTCTCGGTCTCCGTCTATAGTCTGGAGCCCTGTTCGTAGCCATACGATTTCGCCATCCTATTACTAGTGTATTTTCCATATTCTGCCTTATTGCAGGCTGACCTATTTGGGCCATCAGAGCCATCGGAATCGAATGTTTCCCCAGAAACTTTCGTAAAGCTTTTGTAATCTGTTCGAATAAGGTATCCTCATCAGTAAACTGAACTCCTGTCAAAACCAGGAGCCTATCCATGTTGCTCACTCTAGCAGTCAAGTAATTTAAAGGCCTACATAGACTGTGGAAATTCCAGATTGTGTTTCTGCAGCCTTTTATGTAGGCTGCCAAATTCCATTATATAGTCTTCCATGGAGATATCCAACCATGCTTCATACGCACTTAACAAGTCATCTTTCTTATAAATCTTATCCATATAATGTAATAAAGTCTCCAGACCTTCTTCGGAGTCTAACTCTTCCAATACCAGCTCAGAAAGCACTTTGTTTCAGATTTTACTGCCATATGGTAGAGAAAGAGCCAATGCCATAGCTTGTTTTCTCTTTCCCATAGCAGTTACTTTAGTCCACATAACTACTGCACTTCTCCATTGGTCGTACGATTCACTTTCAGAAAATAAGGGAGGATAGTCATATCCAGCCATCTTTATCCTGGGTTCAGCCATGTATCTTTTTTTTTTTCCTTCTCACTCACTCCTTGGTTTGATCAGGAAAAGTTGTATCTTTCAAACCTTCACATTTGCACAACAACCATCCTCTGCTACCATTGTTAGACGTTTTAGTTGCTCTGAAATGAAGAGTCTAAAGTTCTTGTTCCTCTTCACCAAACACCATTTATTTCACTTCCACAGCCTCTGCACAAAACTCTTAACAACACACCACCTCACAGAGGCCACCTGAAGCCCCTTTACATATCAGTGCCAATTATGGATACTTAACATAAATGAGACAACTAATTGCAATGTCTCGTAACCCATTACTTAACACAGGGTAATGCTCTGGGGTCCCTGGTTCGAAGGCAGGTAGTGAAATTTGATTTCAATAAAAATCTGAAATCAAAAGCCTAATGATGACCATAAAACCATTGCCGATTGTCTGAAAAGCCCACCTGGTTCATTAATGTCCTTCAGAGAAGGAAATCCTGTCCTTACTCGGTCTGGCCGACAGATGACTCCAGACCCACGCAATGATGCAGTTGACTCTTAACTGCCCCCCTCTGAAATGGCCTAACAAGCCACTCAGTTCAAGGTCAATTAGGAATGGGCAACAAATGCTGGCCCACATCCGAGGACAAATAAAATTAAAATGTTTATAGTTATTTGATATCAAAGTGGTCTTAAATAATTTAGTACACTTGGCATTTTAAGCATTTCCTCCATAAATTTGAACACTGAATAATCTCCAATAACAGCAGCAACAAATTTTAAAATATATATATTTTTGTTGCATCAACTTATTGTGGCCAGCTATTTTTAGGTGGGGACGGTATGGGAAGCTTTGAAAATTAATCTAAGAATGTAATTCTATAATGTCACTATGCTAGCAGGAAGGCACTCAGCTGTTTCCCAATGGGAAAACTGCTGAAAATATTCAAAAAATATTGTTGCAGGTTGTAACTTGCTGCTCCCTTGTGTTATGTGCATCACTTGATTCAAACAGGTTGACAAATGACTGGTTTTGTTCAGGCTGTTACCACTTAGGGGAGTGTGATTTTCTTTTTAAACAGGGTACTAACAGGTGCAACAATTAAATATTGGATAAATTACACAAATATTCAATAAATTGTGCTGTTCATTTTCATCTCCACTTTATTCTCTCCCAATGGCCTGACTCACGATAGGGCACAATTGTAAGGTGCCATCGGTCTTCTGTTAATTAACCAACTGGTCATGTGCAAGTCGAAATAGCAAATGCTAGCAGGCCCTTCAACACAAAAGAGGGGATGGGAAAGAGATGTAACAACACAACCAAACATAATCTTATTTAGCATCCAGCCACCGCCTCAGCAGGCTTCCGAATCTTCCTGTACTCGACAGCTTATTTTCATAATGGATTTATCCAATAGCGTGCTGTGGAATACAGCTCCTCACTTGTCAAAAATAGTTGATCACCACATGAAAAGTGCTATACCCATCATATTCACAAAACACATAGGTTAATGGGGGAGGGGCATGGCAGGGACCTGCTTTCGAACAACAACTTAGGTTTATATAGTGTTAGGAAGTTGGAATGAAAAGTAAAGAATTGGATAAAAAATAAACTGATAGGGATTTAGATGCACCGAGGACTTGAGAGTTGCAGATTAGCTTAGTAGCAGGGTGAAACAGATACTGTTAAGCAAAGCGCTGACTAGCAGTCTAGAGATCTAGATCATATTGGAAAAGTGTGAGGTTATGCACTTTGGAAGGAGAAATGGAAGCATAGACTATTTTCTAAATGAGAAGATGCTTAGGAAATCAGAAGCACAAAGGGACTTGGGCGTCCTCATTCACGATTTTCTTAAGGTGCAGGTTCAGCCGGCAGTTAGAAAGGCAAATGCAATGTTAGCATTGATGTCGCGAGGGCTAGAATACAAGACCGGGGATGTACTTCTGAGGTTATACAAGGCTCTGGTCAGAACATATTTGGCGTATTGTGAGCAGTTTTGGGGCCCGTATCTAAGGAAGGATGTGCTGGCCTTGGAAAGGGTCCAGAGGAGGTTCACAAGAATGATCCCTGGAATGAAGAGCTTGTCCTATGAGGAACGGTTGAGGACTCTGGGTCTGTACTCGTTGGAGTTTAGAAGGATGAGGGGGGATACTGCGAGGCCTGGATAGAGTGGACTTGGAGAGGATGTTTCCAATTGTAGGAAAAACTAGAAGCAGAGGACAAAATCTCAGACTAAAGGAACGGTCCTTTAAAACAGAGATGAGGAAGAATTTCTTCAGCTAGAGGGTGGCAAATCTGTGGAACTAGTGTCTTTAAGACAGAGATAGATAGGGTTTTGATCAATAAGGGAATCAGGGGTTATGGGGATGAGAAAAATATCAGCCATGATTGAATGGCGGAGCAGACTCAATGGGCCGAGTGGCCTAATTCCACTCCTATGTCTTATAGCAATACCCAGATGTGATGTTGTACGAATTAAGTAATGGCATGATGGGAAAACTGGTCAACTATTTGGTACAATCTAAGAAAAGCTGACCGAGCCACTTCAATGTACCAGAGCCCTTTGTAAGGAATGCTAATCTAGCTATTCCAAAATGCCTGACCTCTGGAATTTCTGATAAGGCTAACTCGTCATATTCATACCGCCCTAGGTTATGACAAGATAAGGAATGGATGAGTCTTTTCCGACCTTTTAATGTTCTATCAAAGGACAAGATAATGGTATGAGGGATGAGACGAAGAGTCCGAGAAGATCAACAGGTTTACGACATTGCTTCCGTTTCTACCTTCGATCGAATTCCTGACTAAGCTGTAGTCACGCAATCTTGATAATGATAATGTATAAATACTGAGCTGATTCTCTGTGAAAGCATGGACTTGGGAAGGAATCAGCAGTGGTACTAACTGCTTTCTGACCTCAAGTTTCAGCCATTACTGCATGCAGTCTTTTCGTAAATAAAACCTTGTTATTTTGCCTTAACGAGCGTTGTTGAATCTTTCTACTACAGTCCAGAAGCAGGAAAGTATTGACTTCAACACAGATGCTCTCGCCGACTCAAGCTGTTGTTCAGAAAATGAAAGCGGGGCATGGGGGGGGGTTAATCACATGATGCAAGCGTGGGAAAAGCAGCATTTCTGTGGACTCTGGCGCTACTCATCCTTTAATCCGCTCATTTATCGTGCTTATACTGCCCATACTTACCTAATCCTGGAGTGAGAAAGCCATAACCTGGAAGATTTCTGGCTAAGCGTTGGTAACAAACGCTGAGGAATCCTAAGAAAATCATCGACGAAAGCGAGCAGTCAGAAGCAACAGGGGTGGAGCAGGCTCTTCAACATGTCGACTTGATTCAGCACTCTTGAAGGCACTACGGCTAATATTAAAGTAATCGATAATAAACTCTGTTTATTGGTACAGAATATCAGTACTCATGAGGTTGAAATGCAGAATACTAGTAGGCTCAATGAAAAGGAGGAGAATTTAGGGAGAGAATGATGGGCTTTCTGGACCGGCTGGAATTTCCCAAGGTGGAGGAGCAGGAAAGGGTGAGACTGGGAGCACAGATTGAAATAGAGGAAGTAGTGAAAGGAATTAGGAGCATGCAGGCGGGGAAGGCTCCGGGACCAGATGGATTCCCAGTTGAATTTTACAGAAAATATGTGGACTTGCTCGCCCCGCTACTGATGAGGACCTTTAATGAGGCAAAGGAAAGGGGACAGCTGCCCCCGACTATGTCTGAGGCAACGATATCGCTTCTCCTAAAGAAGGAAAAGGACCCGCTGCAATGCGGGTCCTATAGACCTATTTCCCTCCTAAATGTAGACGCTAAGATTCTGGCCAAGGTAATGGCAATGAGGATTGTGTCCCGAGGGTGGTCCATGAGGACCAAACTGGGTTTGTGAAGGGGAGACAGCTGAATACGAATATACGGAGGCTGCTCGGGGTAATGATGATGCCCCCACCAGAGGGGGAAGCGGAGATAGCGGTGGCGATGGATGCCGAGAAAGCATTTGATAGAGTGGAGTGGGATTATCTGTGGGAGGTGCTGAGGAGATTTGGTTTTGGAGATGAGTATGTTGGATGGGTGCAGCTGTTGTATTAGGGCCCCAGTGGCGAGTGTGGTCACGAATGGACGGGGATCTGCATACTTTCGGCTCCATAGAGGGACAAGGCAGGGATGCCCTCTGTCCCCATTATTGTTTGCACTGGCGATTGAGCCCCTGGCAATAGCACTGAGGGGTTCCAAGAAGTGGAGGGGAGTACTTAGAGGAGGAGAAGAACACCGGGTATCTCTGTATGCGGATGACTTGTTGTTATATGTAGCGGACCCGGCGGAGGGGATGCCAGAGATAATGCGGACACTTCGGGAATTTGGAAAATTCTCAGGATATAAACTGAACATGGGGAAAAGTGAGTTGTTTGTGGTGCATCCAGGGGAGCAGAGCAGAGAAATAGAGGACTTTCCGCTGAGGAAGGTAACGAGGGACTTTCGTTACTTGGGGATCCAGATAGCCAAGAATTGGGGTACATTGCATAGGTTAAATTTAACGCGATTGGTGGAACAAATGGAGGAGGACTTCAAGAGATGAGACATGGTATCACTGTCACTGGCAGGGAGGGTGCAGGCGGTTAAAATGGTAGTCCTCCCGAGATTCCTCTTTGTGTTTCAGTGCCTCCCGGTGGTGATCACGAAGGCTTTTTTCAAAAGGATCGAAAAGAGTATCATGAGTTTTGTGTGGGCCGGGAAGACCCCGAGAGTGAGGAAGGGATTCTTACAGCGTAGTAGGGATAGGGGGGGGGGGCTGGCACTACCGAGCCTAAGTGAGTACTACTGGGCCGCCAATATCTCAATGGTGAGTGAGTGGATAGGAGAAGAGGAGGGAGCGGCGTGGAAGAGATTGGAGAGGGCGTCCTGTAGGGGGACTAGCCTACAAGCTATGGTGACGGCCCCATTGCCGTTCTCACCGAAGAAATACACCACAAGCCCGGTGGTGGTGGCGACTTTGAAAATTTGGGGACAGTGGAGACGGCATAGGGGAAAGACGGGAGCCTTAGTGGGGTCCCCGATAAGAAATAACCATAGGTTTGCCCCGGGGAGAATGGATGGGGCATTTGGAATATGGCAAAGAGCAGGAGTAACGCAACTGAAAGATCGGTTTGTGGATGGGAAGTTCGCAAGTCTGGGAGCGCTGACCGAGAAATATGGGTTGCCCCAAGGGAATGCATTCCAGTATATGCAACTGAGGGCTTTTGCGAGGCAACAGGTGAGGGAATTCCCGCAGCTCCAACGCATGAGGTGCAGGACAGAGTGATCTCAAAGACATGGGTGGGGGACGGTAAGGTGTCAGATATATATATATATATATATATATATATATATATATATAGGGAAATGAGGGACGAGGGGGAGATTATGGTAGATGAGCTGAAAGGGAAATGGGAAGAAGAGCTGGGGAGGAGATTGAGGAGGGGCTGTGGGCGGATGCCCTGAGTAGGGTAAACTCATCGTCCTCGTGTGCCAGGCTAAGCCTGATTCAATTCAAGGTGTTACACAGGGCGCATATGACTGGAGCACGGCTCAGTAAATTTTTTGGGGTAGAGGATAGGTGTGCAAGATGCTCGAGAAGCCCAGCGAATCACACCCACATGTTCTGGTCATGTCCGGCACTACAGGGGTTCTGGGTGGGGGTGACAAAGGTGCTTTCGAAAGTAGTGGGGGTCCAGGTCGAACCAAGCTGGGGGTTGGCTATATTTGGGGTTGCACAAGAGCCGGGAGTGCAGGAGGCGAGAGAGGCCGCTGTTTTGGCCTTTGCGTCCCTAGTAGCCCGGCGCAGGATACTGTTGATGTGGAAGGAAGCCAAGCCCCCGGGGGTGGAGACCTGGATAAATGACATGGCAGGGTTTATAAAGCTGGAACGGATTAAGTTCGCCCTAAGGGGATCGGCTCAAGGGTTCACCAGGCGGTGGCAACCGTTCGTCGAATACCTCACAGAAAGATAGAGGGAATGGAAAAGAAGAAGGCAGCAGCAGCCCGGGGGGAGGGGGGGGGGGGGGGGGAGGGAGAAGAGGAACCAGAAGGACTCTCAGGGTTGTTAATATATATGTATAATATGTATAGGTCGTTGCTATAAATAATTGTATATTGGACTGTTAAATCATATTTTTGGGGAGTGTTTATCTGAGACAAGGCAGTTGCCATTTAGTTTTAGTTTTTGTTATATATTATTTATTCTTTGTTTATAAAACAGGTCATTGTTACTTATACTGTTATATTATTGAGTAAAGGATACACAAGGTACTGTGATGGTTGACCAAAAATTTTCAATAAAATATTTTTTTAAAAAAAGAAAAGGAGGAGAATTCTTCGTCACAAATGTAGCTTCCTCAGTTGAGCCCCGCTTGCAATCCTTGGAGAAGCAGCTATTCATCCAGAATTCCTGGGTGAATCTGAAGAACCGAGGCCGGAGGAAAAATGTCCGAGAGCTGGCTGCCATGTTTTCTCAAGCTGGACATATTAAGTGAGAAAGGGCACATCATATCCTGTCTTTGAGGCAGAGGGACAATCAGCATCTCCAGCCTGCAATTATTCGTTTTCATGACTTCAGAGTTCACCAGAGTATTAGAAACGGTGAGGTGTAATGGGGCTTTGCTCGATGAGGGACAAAGCACTCTTTCTTCCAAGATTTGTTTTATCCTTAATAATATCATGGACTTCCATTTGAAGTAAAACACCCCTCAGCATGCTCTTTCTAGTTAAGCGGTGCACTGTGTAGGTGGCATGGTACCAGGGCTTTGTGATAGATATTTGCCGTTTCACTTAACCATATGGTTATGATGGTAGTCTATGGTCTCCTTGCCATAATCATGATAAATATGAGTAGCGTCACAGCCGGGGGGGGGGGGGGGGGGGGGGGGGGGGGGGGGGGAGAGAGAAGAGATGGTTTAAATCCTAATAGAGGCATTCCATACTCATCCATATTGTAGCACATCTTATTTCCTCTTTTTTGAGAGGAATGATTCTTGGGTGTAATGGAGAGTTCCTCATGCGGTGAGGAATGTCCCCTTAGAACAAATGACTTTGAATTTTCTTTTTGTCTTTTGGGTTAAAGAATCATCAACTGATTCCTGAAAAGGTACAGGCAGGTTTCATATCTGAGAAAAAGACATTTAATGTATCATTGGCGCCTCTGATATAATTGGAGTCGGGGAGATATGTTTTGGCGCATGCGCGAACAGGGTAAGGACATCTTATCCTATATTTTATTTGGCTGAATGAGCAATGGCACAAGCTTGAAAATTTGCTCCTCCAAGGTTTTTCATAAGTTATGTACATCGCTTTGAACTCACTTCATGTGAAAGTGTGCATTATGTTTTCATGACTTTATTCTCTTCTCCCCCAGCATCTAGCTTATCCGTTCATTGTTTTTTCCATATATAAATGGAGGCACAGAGTTTAATGATTAAGCTGAACCACTGTGTTGGCGTTTCTCCCGTCTTTTTCTTCATTCATGTTTGGAGAAGCACTCCTGCTATTCTCTAGTTTTAGAGGGTTTGTTGCATTTTGTAGAAATGGGAAAAACGTCAATAAAAATATATATTAAATGAAAAGGAAAGCAGATGTCTGTGTGTCAGACTCCATAAATTCTACTCTAGGAAGGTTCCCATTAGAAAGCTACAGTGTGGTAATTATTTTCTGGGTTTGGTTCAGTATTAAAACCTATGGGATGTTGTTTTGGGAAGTTGTATGCTTGGAGTTTAGGAGAGTAGATAGATTTGGATTGCGGGAGGCATAATTTAAGCATACTCTCTGGGTAACCATTATTTAGTTAATTGTAAATGTTGCTTTTTACTGTTGCATGTTTTAAAGTTCAATAAATGTTTTGTTATTTGAATAATTTACAAGAAGACGGACACCTTTTCTAACCAGGTTTCCTCTCTTCTCACATTTTTCTTAAAGAGTTAAGAACCGGCATTCCAAGTTTCCCTTCTGGGATTTTGGATGCCCTCACATTGAACATCAGAGGGCTCATAACAGTAACACCTTTAATGCAACAGAAATACCCAAAGGCATATAACAGGAGTGTAATAAAGCAAAATTCAATAGTCACAGAGGAAATTAGAACAAACAACAAAAGACTTGGTCAAACAGATATGAGTAAAGGAGCGTTTTGGATGAGGGAGGGAGTGCGCTTTAGGAATGGAACTCCAGAGCTTAGAGCCCGTGCGGTTGAAGCACAGCCACCAATAGTGGAGTGATCAAATTCCGGGTTGCCCGAAAAGGTCAGAATTGAAGGTAGACATCTCGGAGGTTTGTGGGGCTGAAGGAGATTCGAGACAGGGAGGGGCCATAAAAACAAAGAATGAGAATTTTAAAATCAAGGTGTTGCTTAACTGGAAGCCAATACAGGTCAGCAAGGATGGGGTGAATGATAAATGGGAATTGGTGTGAGACCATAAACAACAGGATTTCCATGCATCAGGATTATAGCAAATATAATCTGGGAAGATAGCCAGGCCATTTTATACGATCAATTAGAGCGCAATCCAAGTACAATTACCCAGACCACCCCAAAGGACCATGGAGTGTTAGATGCAAATAAGTTACCCCAAATGTGTTTTCTCATTTTCACTGGCTCAAGATTCAATTAATCTGAAACTTGCCTTGCCTTGTCTTTAGACAGAAATTGAGTGGTTCCAATGGCTGCGCTGGTTTCGGAATTTGTGTTTTGTTTTCGGACACTAGTAAACATTTAAAAAAAATTTATATCAAGAAATATTTAATTTACTCAAACTGATGTACAGCAATGAGTCTATTACATGGTCCGGTACAGCTCTTTTTGGAGTAAAACTGACAGAACCATCCAGTTATTGATTTAAAATCACTTTCTCAGATGGTTTCCAGCTCAGTGCAAATGTAATGGAGAAGTTAGCCCTTCTGGGCAATTGCCTGATAAGCCTTTACATGGGAATGTACAAGAGAAATTCCCCCAAATCCAACACTGGGGAGCCAGAAGTTATGGCCCAAATTTTGGAGGGGTGAGTGGGGGACTAGCTGAGAGCACCAACATAGATGTGAAGGAACACATGGCCTCGTTTCTATTTTATGATTCTCACTATTATACACAAATATATATTCTGTGTTCCCAGCCACAAATCTGTAATCGTTAATAAATGTTGTTCGTAAATTTAAAATCAGATCAGAATTTAGTTGGTTAGACAACTTCCCAGCTTGGAGCGTCAATTTCAGGCTGTAGCTCAGAAACATTTAGCACTCAAGACCGCCTGCTCGCCTTGTAGTGTATCACAATGTGGAAAATCTCCCAGCTGATGGAGGAAAAACATGTGACAAAACAAGAGAAGAGGGCACTCGGGTGCACACCTCCACCACACTGTGCTGCCTCAATGTTATGTCAATTCCTCAACTCATTCTGGAGGTCTTTCCCTGTCTTGTTGATGCTATGTAGCTACAAAGCCGGAAAAAAAATCTTTTTAGTAACAATTTTCATCTCACTGAGACAGCTTCAGGCCAATCCACATCCAACCACTTGTTCTGAAAACTATGCTCACATTGCTGGGGTGGAATTGTCCCAGCTGGAGGCAATGCACATCATTCTAAATAAAACAACCTAAAGATAATTTGCCCTACCTCCCAATGTTAACGGATGGATCCTTCAAAGAAATTCCAGGATCCAGATCCACAGCTTTGTTAAAATCTAATCAACTCTTCTTTGGGCCATACCTTCCCTATGTATACCACATTTCACTGAAATCCATCCTTTAGATTTTGAGATATTTCATTTACAGACAAATAGTATAACAAACAGGGGTGAAAACATTACATCCACCCACCTTCAGTGATGGGCTAACTAGGTCATACAACTCCAAAGTACAGAAGTTATTACAATGGCTTTACCTGAATCAGCTCTGTATAAATTCGATGATAACTGTATAAAGTTAATTGTTTTTTTGTGACACTTGCAAACCAGGATGAGCATGGAATATTCATATTGTCACATTCGCTTTTCTATTGAACAAATGCGACCGGTGCCATGAAGGCCAGGCCAACCACACGCACATGTTCTGGGCCTGCCCCAGACTTGTCGGGTTCTGGTCGACCTTCTTTAAGGCAATGTCCAAGGTTGTGGATGCAAGGGTGAAACCATGCCCAAAAGTGGCGGTCTTCGGGGCCTCAGAGCTGCCAGAACTCCCAACGACCTAGCCTTTGCCTCCCTAATCACCCGCCAAAGAATCCTGCTTGGCTGGCGATTGAGAGCACCATCCAAAGCTGCAAACTGGCTGTCCAACCTGTCGGAATACCTCCATCTGGAGAAGATAAACTTCACCATCTGTGGTTTGGAAGACTTCCACAGGACGTGGAAGCAGTTCACCAACTTGTTCAAAGACTTGTTTGCCGCCAGCAAGCAGTTGAGCCGAGGGGGAAGGGAGACAGAAGAGGAGCCGTGGAACATAAAAGAAAAAGAAGGGGGGAGGGGTCAAAAGCCCACTAAAAAGACTGCAAGGCACAAGGGGCAGAGCCGCAGGTGATAGGTCTGAGGGTAAGAGGAAAACCAGAGGGAGCAAAAATACACTGGTTAAAACAGGCTTGGGCCAATACTGGGTTGGCAGACCTGCCAAATGGGGTCCACAGCCACAGCGGGGGCACAAGTTCATGTTTGTTTGTTTGTGTTTTCTGTCTCGCTCTTTGGTTTATCTCTTTTGTAAATTTTTATCTTTCCTTGGTTGCTTTTGCTTGATATTATGCATGCATATGAAACCTGTAATTGATCTATGAAGTGAAATGTGCAACATAAAATGTGAAAATAATAAAAATAAATTTCTATTGGTGGCATTAGTAGGTGACACATTTCACTGCGTGTTATTCAAACAAGTGTCCCAGGTTCGATTCCCCGCTGGGTCACTGTCTGTGCGGAGTCTGCACGTTGTCCCCATGTCTGCGTGGGTTTCCTCCGGGTGCTCCGGTTTCCTCCCACAGTCCAAAGATCTGCAGGTTAGGTGGATTGGCCAAGCTAAATTGCCCTTAAGTGTCCAAAATTGCCCTTAGTGCTGGGTGGGGTTACTGGGTTATGGGGATAGGGTGGAGGTGTGGACTTGGGTAGGGTGCTCTTTCCAAGAGCCGGTGCAGACTCTATGGGCCGAATGGCCTCCTTCTGCACTGTAAATTCTATGTAACACCACTTAGAAATAACAGGCATACAAATGCTTTCAGCTTTCATAAACAGTTACTGGCAACAGGAGCTTTGGATTGGGCAACATGGTTCCACAAAGGAGATAAGGATATGGCAGCACGGTGGCACAGTTGTTAGCATTGCTGCCTCACAGCGCCAAGGACCCGGATTCAATTCCGGCCTAGAGTGACTGTGGAGTTTGCACTTTCCCCCCCCCCATGTCTGCGTGAAATTCCTCCGGTTTCCTCCCACAGTCCAAAGATGTGCAGGTTAGGTAGATTGGCCGTGCTAAATTGCCCCTTAGCATCCAAAAGGTTAGGAGGGGTTACTGGGTTATGGGGATAGGGTCGGGGTATGGGCCTAGGTAGTGCTCTTTCCAAGGGTTGGTGCAGACTTGATGGGCTGAATGGTCTCCTTCTGCACTGTTGGGATTCTCAGTGGACCTAGTGGTCTGTTTGGTGGTCGAGGGCGAAATGTTGATCAGGACAACAAAAACTTGCAATGGGCAAAATACTTGCATGGTTTTTACGTCGATGACTGAAGCTTACTTCAGAGTTGATCACATGGCAGCTGTCCAGCAACTGAAACAGGGAGTCAAGAGACCTGTGATATAAGCACATAATCTAGGCTGATGTTGTACATCATTACTAAGAGGTGAATTCACTTCTTGTACCAGATTTCATGGCTGCAGGTCAGCCGAGAATTCCCTTAAGACAACGTTAAAACATCTCTCTTCAATTATATTTTAGTCACCACCGTCTTTGCCTCAGTGTTAATTTGTGCCTCACTGCACTCCTGTAGCATGTCAGAGCTTTCCTATGAAAAGGTGCTGTACAAATGCAAGTTGTCGTTGTCCTGTCCAGTATTTAGCTTCCAAGCAACATCTAACCAGATTAACTAGTCTGTTGTCTCACTGTTGCTGCACACAAATTTACTACTGTGTTTGAATTGGGGTATCTTCTGATGACATAAAAAAAGCTTTTATTTCTTGATTACATGTCATTTTATCAACAACAAAAGTAAGCAAACCACTAAATAGCAGCAGCTGCTGGAACAGAACTTCAAAAACAAGCAGCTGTGCGGAGTGTTTTTGTATTTGTAGAAGGGCTTGCAAGATCCCATGTGTACAGATCCGATCAGGGCCCAAAGGAGTTTTGGGTATTCAGGAAAAATCCTGATGAAGGTAAAATCTCTCTGGGTTACTCGGCAAAACAAACAGCACAAATTTTGAACTGAGGCATAAACAAAACCTATACTGAGGAGTTGAAGAGACCGCCACCAATGGTGAAGCAATTAAAATCAGGAATGGTCAAGAGGCCAGAACAAGGTGCAGATATCTTGGGAGGGTTTGGGGCTGGAGGTGGTAAGAATTGGGATGGGGCAAAGTCATCGAATGAGAGCTGCAAGAAAATTGAGCTTAGGTAAAAGATCAAAGAGGACCACACTGAATGCAGAATCCCATTTCTTAGGAGTTGGAAAGAGCCAGGAGAATGATCAATTCAGGTTTTGCCAGCCAACGTAAGTCAGCAAGCCCAGGGACGATGGATAAATGAGACTGTATGCGTTAGGCAACATGCAAGAGATGGCTTCAAGTTTACATAAAGTAGAACAAAGGAGGCTGGCCAGCAGTGCTTTGGAATAGCCAATTCCAGAGGTAACAGAGACCTGGCTGAGGGTTTTAGCAGAAGAGACAGGGGCAGAGTCATGGAGGGGGAAATAAATGGATATGCACTTTTCAGGGTCAGGCAATGACATCAAAGTCTGTTTCAGTCTCCAACCGTTTCCAGGGAGATGGATGGAGTCAATGGATAGGGGACTGAGTTTGTGACAGGGACCGAAGACTGTAGTTGTTCAATATTAAGTTGGAAGGAATTTCTGCTCATTTCAGTGCTGAATGTCAGACAGCTGACAATCTTTAGAGACCTTGGAATGGCTGAGAGGGGTGATTTAGTGGGGGGCTGGTAGAGCTGCGTGTTGTCAGCATACATGTGGAAAGTGACCCTGCTTTCTGATGTCACCAAGGGGTGGAATTTAGATGAGAAAGAGGCTAGGAGGGAGCGGAGGATAGCTTCGTGTGGGACAGGAGTGGGAAGAGAGGCCTTTGCAGGTTGATTCACTGGCTACACATGTTTTCCATTCAGCTGCTTTGCAAGGATTGAGAGAGATCTGGTAACTATCCATTCCTCAACGAACACTGCCAAGAACAGACAATCAGTTATTAATTCAATAAATTAGCAATGATAAATTGCCCTTAGTGTCCAAAAAAGGTTAGGTAGGGTTACAGGAATAGGGTGACAGTGTGAGCCTAAGTAGGGTGCTCTTTCGAAGAGCTGGTGCAGACTCAATGGGCCAAACGCGGTAGCACAGTAGCATTGTGGATAGCACAATTGCTTCACAGCTCCAGGGTCCCAGGTTTGAGTCCGGCTTGGGTCACTGTCTGTGCAGAGTCTGCACATCCTCCCCGTGTGTGTGTGGGTTTCCTCCGGGTGCTCCGGTTTCCTCCCACAGTCCAAAGATGTGCAGGTTAGGTGGAGGTTTAGCTGCGCAGAATCTACAAACATGGCAGTACAGGGCCACACCCAGATCCAATTCATTTCCAGTCCCCGATTACATGTCTGAGGAAAAACTGCAAGGGAAAGCCAGGAAATGGCAGCAACTTCAAGCTAAACGGTATGCTAAGAGAAAGTTTGGTTTTGGTGAATGCTCAAAAGGAGGACAAACCCCCTGAGCATGTCCGAAAGATAATTCGTGAACATGGCGACGTGACAAACTGCAAATTCAGGCATGACAAGAGAGTCTACCTTGGTGCTCTGAAGTACATGCCACATGCTGCTCTAAAACTACTGGAGAATGTGTCAATATCATGGGAGCAGATCAGGTTATGTTTTGGTTTTGTACCACATCACTGGCTCATTTGTTTATGAGATCCCATGGGTTATTGAACCAATTTACAGATCTCAGTGGGGAACAATGTGGATTATGATGAGATGTGAAAACGTGTCAGACGACAAAAAGATGAGGAGGAGCCTCCATTGAATTATACAAATTACGGTCACATTTTCATGCACAAGAGACTGCACAAAGACAATTTATTAGTTGTACAGTACTTTGGTGTTCAGTTGTATTTGTTCCCAAACTCTCGCAGTCTGAAAGGGCCAATTCTTACTAGACATGGCAACAAAGACCAAGAATACGAACCAAGGCAATGTGGGTTGGTAGGAAAGGCAGTGCAGATAAATCCGAACCAGAACAAAGGCAATTAAGACTGGCTTTTTGCTGAATTTTCAAAACTAGAGCATGATATTAGTGGACTAGTTCAGAAGATGTTTTTGCATCTGCCAATCTGAACATATAAATCAGGAGGAGTAGACCATTTGGCCCTTCAAGCTTGCTCCAGCATTCAACAAGATCATGGCTGATCCAATTGTAGCCGCAACTCCACATTCTGCCTTAAAAATATTCAATTACCTTGCCTCCAGTGCTTCAGGGAAGAATCCCTGAAGATTCCAAGATTCTAGACCTTCAGAGAAAATAAGTTTTCCTCATCTCCATCAAATGGGAGACCTTAAACTGTATCCCCTACTTCTAGTTACTCCCACAAGGGGGAACATCCTTTCAGCATCCACCTTGTCAAGTCCTGAAGGGATCTTTTATGTTTCATTAAGATCACATCTCAAACCTTCTAAATTCCAGTGGATACAGATCCAGCCTGTCCAACCTTTCCTCTCAAGATAACATCCCCAACCCTAGGTTATCAGTCAAGTGAAACTTCTTTAAACTGTTTCCAATCTTCGAATGAACACCATTCATTTTTCTCACACTTTCCGATATGACCATGTTATCTATAATAATAATCTGTATCGTCACAAGTAGGCTTACATTAACACTGCAATGAAGTTACTGTGAAAAGCCCCTATTGCTTTCATTTTTGCAGTTACAAGTGCCTTTAAGAGTGCCATCACAGTGATCATTACATTATTGGACAGCATGGAAAATAACAGTTGACCCAATCTCCTCAACTGCAGTTTGCAAAAGAAATTAAAGCTTGGCTGATTTGCGTTCCTTTCCCAAGGACATTGAAGCAAACTGTACTTATTCCATGTTACTCTAACATAATGAGCTCGTCAGGAAGGGATTTAACCTGTTACTCTATATCACACAAGAGAAAGATTTATATCCTTCATAAGATCAATATTACAATCATGACAGGTAGCATGGTAGCACAGTTGCTTCACAGCTCCAGGATCCCAGGTTCGTTTCCCGGCTTGGGTCACTGTCTGTGCGGAGTTTGCACATTCTCAGTGTCTGCGTGGGTTTCCTCCACATGCTCCGGTTTCCATTCCAAAGATGTGCAGGTTGGGTGGTTTGGCCATGCTAAATTGCCCTTTGTGTCCAAAAAATGTTAGGTGGAGTTACAGGGATAGGGTGCAGGAGTGGGCCTGGGTAGGGTGCTCTTTCCAAGGGCCGCTGCAGACTCTATGGGCTGAATAGCCTCCGTCTGCACTGTAAATTCTATGATTTTATGCCAATGAGAATACAAAGTCTACTGAATAGAAGATAGATTCCAAAAGAGCTGTTATGACTGTGGACAACTTAGTCCCACATCCACTCGAGCCTCGGCCTTTGAATTTGGCTAATAATCTGCAAGGGATTCAAATCCCTGGTGTACTTCCAAAGCAGGGTACAACTTGGGCGCTTCCCGTACCTCTGCTTTATAGAATGAAGGTAAATCTTCCCCATAGACCAGGAAGGAAATATCATGGGAAGATGTCCCCAGATAACCATGTGTACATCTTTGTGGCTCATTCATATTTCTGGCTGTTGCTGGGAGCAGGTTGGTCACAGATGGTATATCCCACAGAGAATGACTATGAAGGTTCATCCTTATCCCCAAGCACATAATGAAGTGAAATTAATATTGCATACAGATTTATAAATAAATCATATCCAAATGCAAATGTCTAATCCTACAACCGTCTGGTCGCAGCTATCAAGTTATCATACGTTAGCCAAAATTACAAATATGGCCAATGCTTTTTCTTCCCCCTGCACCAGACCTCTATGTGTGCTTGACCATTTCCTGCTCGACAAATGATCAGTTAGAATTCTCAGTCGATCATCACATGGCACACAAAATCCAATGGAATTCTAGATGCAATGAGAGGGAACTGAAACAAATTTTACTTGCTGCAATAAATCACAGAAAATTCAGACCACGAATAAAATCAGGGAATCTTAATCAGCTTTTAAAAACTAGATAGTCCTATGTAAATGTGATAAAGCCTCTGCACTAATTTGGATTGAGAAGTGCAGTTCTGGAGAATCTCAATAACTTTACAAACAATATGTTTGGGAGCGTTCCCTTGGCTGAAACATTAGATAGGATGCTCATGGACTGAAGTGTGACAAACAGCATGCATTTGAGGTGGGCCAGATTGTATCAACGATTTCCCAAATCGCTTCAGAAATAACTTTGCTTACACCACTCATTTGATTTGTTTGATTACCCATCTAATAACCAGTTTGCATAATAAACTGAGCCAAAACATTGAATTAACAGTACAGAAGAGGCCCTTCGGTTCATTAAGATTGCACCAACCAAAAAAACTATTCTAATCCCACTTTCCAGCATTTGGCCCATAGCCTTGAATATTATGAAACTTCAAAGTGCTCGTCCAAATACTTTTTAAAGATTGTGAGGTTTCCTGCCTCCAACTGCCCTCCCAGACAGTGTACTCCAGATTCCCATCACCCTCTGTGTGATTTTCTCCCCCCTCAAAACCCCTCTAAATCTCTTGCCTTTCACCAGAAAATTCTGGTCCCTTGTTGTTAACCCTTCATCCAGGGGAAACAGATGCTTTCTATCCACCCTTTCCATACCCCTCAATCTAATTTCTTTTAAAAAATAAATTTAAAGTGCCCAATTCATTTTTTTTCCAATTAAGAGGCAGTTTTTGCGTGGCCAATCCACTTACCCTGCACATCTTTGGGTAGTGGGGGCAAAACCCAAGCAAACACACTCCACACGGATAGTGATCCAGGGCTGGGATCGAACCTGGGACCTCGGCACCATGAGGCAGCAGTGCTAACCACTGCCCCACCTTGCTGCCCTTTACCCCTCAATCTTATACACCTCAATCAGATCTCCTCTCAGCCTGCTCCGCTCCAAAGAAAACAACCCAAGCTTATCCAGCCTCTCTTCATAGCTCCATCGCAACATCCTGGTGAATCTGCTCTGCATCCTCTCTAGTGCAGAGCTATTGAAAAAAATTCATTTTTCCTATTTGTTAGCCATAGCTAAGTTGGTAGCACTATAACTTAAGTCACAAGGGTGTGGGTTTAAGTCCTACATCAGAGACGTGAGCACAAAATCTAGGCTGGCACCTTTGGACTTCTGTATTGTTTGAGGTTCCAGGTTTCTAATGAGACACTAAACCAAGGCCTATCTATCCAAAGTGACCAAGACCCCCCATTCTGAAGAAATACAGGGAGGTCATCCCCAGGGAATATAGTTTCTTAATCAACATCAATGAAATAAATCAGATACTTATTACACTGCTGTTTGAGAGCCCTCGCTGGGCACAAACTGGTTGCTGCATTTACTAAATAATGACAGCACTTCAAATGCATTTTATTGGCTGTAACACTCTTTGGAACACCCTTAATTTGTGAAAGATGTTATATAATCCTTTCAACAAATTGAATAATAATAATCTTTATTATTGTCACAAGTAGGCTTACATGACACTGCAATGAGGTACTGTGAAATCCCCTAGTCAACAGATATACCGAAGGAGAATTCGGAATGTCCAATTCACCTAACAAGCACGTCTTTCGGAACTTTGTGGGAGGAAGCTGGAGCACCCAGAGGAAGCCCATGCAGACACGGGGAGAACGTGCCGACTCCGCACAGACAGTGACCCAAGCGGGAATCGAACCTGGGACCCTGGCACGTGAAGTAACAGTGCTAACCACTGTTCTACCATGCACCCCCATAGTGCCAGAGTCAGTTTTAAAACATGGAAAGAGGCCCTTCAGCACATCGTGCCTGTGCCGATGATTAACAACCTAGCTACTCGTCTCATTTTCCAGCACTTGGTCCGTAGCCTTGTATGCTATGACATTTCAAGTGCTCATCTTAAATGCTATGCCGGTTCCCGCCTCTATCACTCTTTAGGGCAGTGAGTTGCAGATTCTCACCACCCTCTGGGTGAAAAATGTTTCTTCACATTCCTTCTAAACCTACTGTCCCTTACCATAAACCTATGCCCTCTGGTTGTTGATCCTCCACTAATGGGAAAAGTTCCTTCCTATTCCTATCTATGCCCCTTATGATCTTATACACCTCAATCAAGTCCATCCCCACTGCTCCAAGGAAAACAAGCCCAGGCTATCCATCCAGTCAATCTCAATAGCTGCAACGCCTCATCCCAGGCAACATCTGGTGAATCTTCTCTACACCCTCTCATGAAATCGCTTTCTTCCTATAATGTGGTGTTCAGAACTACTCCAGCTGTGGTCTAACCAGCATTTTATACAGCTCCAGCATAACCTTCCTGCCTCTGGTTCAGGGATCAAGGGACATGCACTCCAAGATCGCTCTGATCTTCTGTGCTTCCCAACGTCTTACCATTCATTGCATATTAATTCCCTTGCCTTCTCAATCCTCCCAAAACGCAACACCTCAAGTGAGTGAAGATCGTCCTGTATCAGCTCAAGACTAGATATGACAAAACTATTGATACAATGACATGAGGCAGCTGCTCCTCTATAGAACATAATGGCCAGTCGGGTATCTCGATCCGGGTGACATACCTATTGCCAAGTTTAAATGAGTTCCACTCCAGCTCCCCCACCCAACATTACTAAGAAACGTTATCTTGGGGGACAAAACGAGACAGACTATGCACCCCCTACTCCAGGCTGGAGGCACTGGGAAGGGCGAAGAGGGCAGACTGGGTTCAGGGTGTCACTCCCTCGGCTACCGACTCAAGGACAGATCTTCCCATCCCAACCCCGGTCTCTCTTCCACAGTCAGAGTTTTTAAACAGATGGCAAAGAGGCCCTTCGCCCCATCATGTCCGTGCCGGCCCTCCAGCAGCCGGGGGAGGTAACTCTGCTCACCTGGAGGATGACGCTCCGGATGAGCGCGTTGACGGTGCCGCTGAAGGGGCTGCTCACCCCCTGGAAGCACCAGAGCACGATGCCGCCCTTACTGAAGATGCTGAAGAAGTCCAGCATGGCGCGAGCGGCCTCAGAACCATCCAGAAATATCCGGGCCACTCGGAGAGAGCGAGCAGGGCCGACACGTCAGCACCGCGAGGGTCTCACTTCCGCCGGCGCGAGTCACTTCCTGGAGACGGTCACCAAGCACCGGGCGCTAGGTCCAGCCCGGGTGACAACCCACTCACTCCACCCGACAACACAGCCACAGAGAGTGCGATTGATTATATTTCGCGGTTAGGAAAAGCTCTGGAATCGCGAAGTATTTTTTTATAAAACAAACTGAAGTGAAGAATGAACAGCGGTTGACAGTTGTGACAGGGTTATGAGATGTTGTGCGAGAAGCTCCGCTTTATTAAAGGGGCGGAGAGATCAGATGACATGTTTTTGTCTTGTGATTTATTTTCGGGGAGGAGCCGGGGGCAGGGGGGAGGAGCCGGGGGCAGGGGGGGAGGAACCGGGGGCGGGGGGAGGAGCCGGGGACGGGGGGGGGGGGAGGAGCCGGGGACCGGGAGGAGCCGGGGGCGGGGGGGAGGAGCCGGGGACGGGGGGAGGAGCCGGGGACGGGGGGAGGGGAGGAGCCGGGGGAGGGGAGGAGCCGGGGGCGGGGGGGAGGAGCCGGGGACGGGGGGGGAGGAGCCGGGGAGGGGAGGAGCCGGGGACGGGGGGGAGGAACCGGGGGCGGAGGAGCCGGGGGCGGGGGGGGGGGGAGGAGCCGGGGGGGGAGGAGCCGGGGACGGGGGCGGAGGAGCCGGGGACAGGGGGGAGGAACCGGGGGCGGAGGAGCCCGGGGCGGGGGGGGGGGAGGAGCCGGGGGCGGGGGGGGGGGGAGGAGCCGGGGGCGGGGGGGGGGGAGGAGCCGGGGGCGGGGGGGGGGGAGGAGCCGGGGGCGGGGGGGGGGGGAGGAGCCGGGGGCGGGGGGGGGGAGGAGCCGGGGGGCGGGGGGGGGAGGAGCCGGGGCGGGGGGGGGGAGGAGCCGCAGGCGGGTGGCGCAGACGGAGGCGGGGGGGCGGAGCGAGGGGCCAGCACTGCCGCCGTTTTCTGCGTTGACGCAGTGACGTCCAGCGACGGGATGACGCCTATGCCGGTGAGCCACGCCCCCTTTCCCGCACCCACGGCGCCTGCTCAATGCTGTTCTCTCAATGTGGTCGGCTGGAATGTTGTCCTGGATCAGCCGCGCCGTCCCAACTGTCGGCTCTCTGAGCTTCCCGCATTGCTGTCCCTGTTTGCCGAGCCGAAGGCTAGACCGGGCCAGTGTCAGCAGCAGCGTCCGGGCTCGGAAACGGGACGACTTCATTCAAGGTGAGCACCTTTGAAGCTGGCCTGACGTTGCCAGGTATCAGCATTTCTGCAGCTCTCCCTCATCAACTTTACAGAGTTGTTAAACAATTCACGATCCAGTCCAGGACACACAACAATTAATTGTCGTCGTCAAATCTGCTCCAACTGTAACCTTATAAATTGCAGAGAAAGAGCTGTGTTAATTCCAATTCTTTTTGAGATGTGGAGATGCCGGTGCTGGACTGGGGTGGGCAGTAAGAAGTCTCAAACAATTCTTTTTTATTGTGTTACTATCAGGATAGCAGAGCTGACCCCTTGTCAGGATACGGGACGAGAATCCCAAACAATTTTCAACTTAAAAGAACTGAGGAAAGGATACCTCACCCCAGAAGTGATGCCTCTGACCAATAGGTATCTTTTAGATGAAAACAAACTTTAATTGAAACACTGAATTAACCATATTACCGTCACAGAATTGGCTTTACAATTAACAATTAAGCAGTTCTCAAAATGAAAATCATTAACTTACTATCTACACCTGCCACTGATTCGAATTAAGCAACCCAGAACCGTTCAAATGCCACTTAAGTAAGAAACCCGGTTACTTGCTTAAATAGCAAATTACTGTGGATGCAGAAATCTGAAAAAAACCCAGAAAATGCTTTGGAATCTCAGCAGGTCTGAGAGCATCAGAGAGATAATGGAGCTAACGCTTTGTGTCTGGATTATTTTGTCAAAGCTTATCTGTGCAGACCTTACGAGGGAGAGAGACAGAGAGAGAAAGAGAGACCATTCGGCACAAGCTGAAAATCCTTGTCTTGTTGGGCTGGCACAGTGGTAAACACTATTGTCTCACAGCACCAGGAACCCAGGTTCAATTCCGGCCTTGGGTGACTGGGAGTTCGCACATTCTCCCTGTATCTGTGTGGGCTTTCTCCAGGTGCTCCGGTTTCCCCTCACAGTCCAATGATGTGCAGGTTAGGTGGATTGGCTATGCTAAATTGCCCCTTGGTGTTCAGGGATGTACATGTTAGGTGGCGTTACGGGGATAGGGCTGAGGTAGGGTGGTATTTTGGAGGGTCAGTGCAGACTCGATGGGCCGAATGGCTCCTTCTGCACTGTAGAGATTCTATGATTGTCAGACTCTTCTGCTCAACCGAACAGCATTTGGCAAAACTGAAAACTATTGCCGACAGACCTGGCTCCCACCATTAATTATATCATCACCTGTTTGGCTATGATTAAATTATCTACGGCCTTCATAAATTACCTACTCACCAGGGAATATCCAGCAATCTAAACTGTATCCTATTAGCCATCTCTCTGTAAACAAGTAGATGGTTAAAATAAATAATTGTCACACATTTCACAACGTCCTAATTACAGATTTAGTAGACACTGCCTGTATGTATTTTAAACTAGTATTTTTAATAACATTAATGCCACAAATATGAAATATAGTATATAATTTTTATTTTCATCATACTATGTACATGTAGATAAGCATCTTGACTAATGTGCTCAATGTATACTCCGAGCATGGGGTGTCCACTGGCACTGTCAAGGTCTTCTATGCCCATTGGCACCGCCAGGACTGGGGTGTGTTATGAACCACCTTAATCACGTTTTGGTTTAATGTTTTAGGTTTCATTTGTGACTTTGTTTTTGGTTCAGACAGTATCTCTTTACGGGGCTGCCATTTTAATATCCCTCAGTTAACTTGATTCAGTTTAATTGGTTAATTGATTTGTCACAAAAAAGGATATACTCCCACAGACACCAAATTAGACAAAGCTGGAAATGCATATAAATGATGAAATAGTTTAGTTACAGTAAATTGCCACATTTGAATCTGTTTGAGCCTCTGAAGTGTTAAAACTAGTAGGACCAACCTATTTGATGTTTGCCTTTCCAACGTTTTAGTTTGGGGAAGGTGTGGATACATTTGCATATGATCCTCCTTAAGGAGCCGATGAGAACATTTCGGAATGTGAATATTTGGCACAACAAAACTGTAGAAGTTGAATTTTAAGGAAAGAAAACAATTGCTCGGCAAGAGTACAGCAATATCAGAGCAACAACCTGTCAAGTTGAAGAGCAAGTTCTCCAGATCTCCAGCAATTGTCCTGGACCATGCAAATATTCAATGCATGGTCCATATTGGGAAACCAAATCCCCAATTATATCCCTATCAGCACTTGTTTCCTCTTAACAATACTCTGTATTGTGAAACTCTGCTTGCAGACTTGGTTCTCTCCTTGTTGCAGGCAACAGTATTCTCACCCCGCGTGGCGGGCATTCATCCAGCAGACCCAAACTCTACCACCTAAACACCTAAAAGGTTGCACTGCCATTGAGGCGCTCCCAGACCTCACTGCCTTGGCTGCCAGGCCTAATCCTTGCTTCCCACCACTCTGTGCTATTGTTTGCACTGATAGGACAGGAATTCCTTGAATGCCAGTAATACTGATCGGGAACCCAGCTGGGGTGGGAGGGAAATTGCGAATTAACATAGGCGTCAACAGAACCAAAGCTGTCCACAATCTCTTGCTTCCTCAGTTTGGAGGTTTATTTCTCCATTTATAAAAAAAAAAAAATTTATAGTACCTGATGCATGATCAATTACAACTGAAGCGAGATTGTAGTCCAATTGAAGGCGTTAATGACCAAGTAGTTACCCCAGCAGCTCCGGTACAGAATGACTACTGTGGGTGAAACACAGACTCTTATGCTCCGCCAGCTGGGTGGAACCAGCAGGCAGGTTCTACCACTCATACTATAGTATAAAGTACATCCCACCTAGGTACCGTGATACCCCTAATATAGCCTACCACATTCACCCCTGTTTTACGGTACCCTTCGGTGCCTTTACATGCAATACACATATTTACAGACAATTATTTACAAGTTCATTTTACAATGAAACTATCAGCTAGTCGGGGGCCCCTTGTCGTCCTCTGCGATTGTCACAGGCCCGGCGGTGATACTGGCGTTGGCTCTGACATCCGTGGCTCTGGGAGCATGTCGTCTTCGGCTTCATCGCATCCGGATGGGGCCAGTGGGATCTCGGATCCTCCTGGGAAGGGGGCTGCGGTGGTGTGTGCCGGTGAAAAAATGGTTGGGGTTGGGGGGGGGGGGGGGGGGGTGCGGGGGTTGTGTGAGGGTGGGGATCCAGCGGGGGCCAGATCCCGGAGGGAGACCGTGTCTTGTCGGGCGTCGGGGTGCGCCACAGAGGCGTACTGGGGGTTAGATGTACCCTCTCGACCAGTGGGTCCGACTTGTTGGCCCGTACTTGTTTGCGGAGTAGGACGGGTTCCGGGGCTGTCAGCCACCTAAGTTGGGAGCGAGGACCCTGAGGAGGACTTCCTAGGGAAGGCAAGGAGACGTTCATGAGGTGTTTCGTTGGTAGTAGTGATCGGATGGAGTGAAGTGCATCGGGGAGGACCTCCTGCCATCGGGACACTGGGAGATTCTTGGACCGTAGGGCCAGTAGGACGGCCTTCCAGACCATCCCGTTCTCCCTCTCTACCTGCCCGTTTCCCCGGGGGTTTTAACTGGTCGTCCTGCTGGAGGCAATGCCCTTGCTGAGCAGGAATTGACACAGCTCGTCACTCATGAAGGAGGACCCCCTATCGCTATGGATGTAAGCGGGAAATCCGAACAGGGTAAAGATGCTGTGGAGGGCTTTAATGACGGTGGCAGCCGTCATGTCGGGACAGGTGATGGCGAAAGGGAACCGGGAGTACTCATTAATCACGTTTAAGAAATACGTGTTGCGGTCGGTGGAGGGAAGGGGCCCTTTGAAATCCACGCTGAGGCGTTCAAAGGGGCGGGAAGCCTTCAAGTGCGCTTTCTCTGGCCTGTAGAAGTGTGGCTTGCACTCCGCGCAGATTTGGCAGTTTCTGGTTACGGCCCTGGCCTCCTCTATGGAGTAGGACAGATTGCGGGTTTTAACAAAGTGGAAGAACCGGGTGACCCCCGGGTGGCAGAGGTTGCCATGGAGGGTCCGGAGTCGGTCTACTTGTACACTGGCACATAGAACATAGAAAATAGAACAGTACAGCACAGAACAGGCCCTTCGGCCCTCGATGTTGTGCCGAGCATTGTCGGAAACCAAGATCAAGCTATCCCACCCACTGTCATTCTGGTGTGCTCCATGTGCCTATCCAATAACCGCTTGAAAGTTCCTAAAGTGTCCGACTCCACTATCGTGAAGGGTAGGTCTTGCCTCACAAATCTGATTGAACTCTTTGAGGAGGCAACCAAGCGTGTAGATGAAGGCAGAGCAGCCGATGTCGTAAACATGGATTTTAGTAAGGCGTCCGACATGTGCCGCGGGACAGGCCATCAGGAGGCTTGTTGAGCTTCCTGGGATGATACAAGATCTCGTAATTATAGGTGGAGAGCTTGTAAGATCTTATCATAATTTTGCCCCGCTGAGCATTGTCAAACATGAAGGCTACTGACCGTTGGTCAATGAAGAGAGTGAATCTCCTGCCGGCCAGGTAATGCCTCCAATGCTGCACAGCTTCGACGATGGCTTGGGCCTCCTTCTCGACGGAGGAATGGCGGATTTCTGAGGCGTGAAGGGTGCGTGAAAAGGCCACGGGTCTGCCTGCCTGATTGAGGGGTGGCAGCCAGAGCTAAGTCTGATGCGTTGCTCTCGACTTGGAAGGGAGGCACTCATCGATTGCGTGCATTGTCGCCCTGGCGATGTCTGCTTTGATGCGACTGAAAGCCTGGCGGGCCTCTGCCGATAAGGGAAAAAGCGTGGACTGGATTAGTGGGCGGGCCTTGTCCGCATAATTGGGGACCCACTGGGCGTAATAAGAAAAGAAGCCCAGAGAACATTTCAGGGCCTTGGGGCAATGGGGGAGGGGAAACTCCATGACGGGGCGCATGCATTCGGGATCTGGGCCTATGACTCCATCATGCACTAGGTAGCCGAGGATGGCTAGGCAATCAGTGCTAAACACGCATTTGTCCTTGTTATAGGTTAAGTTAAGGATTTTTGCAGTATGGAGGAATTTGCGGAGGTTGGTGTCGTGGTCCTGCTGGTCGTGGCCGCAGATGGTGACATTGTCGAGGTACGGGAACGTGGCCCGCAGACCGTACCAGTCAACCATTCGGTCCATCTCACGTTGAGACCCCATTTGTGACACCAAAGGGAACCCTTAGAAAGTGGCAGAGCTGCCCATCTGCTTTAAATGCAGCGTATTTGTGGTCGTCCGGGTGAATGGGGAGCTGGTTGTAGGCTGATTTAGGGTCTACTGTGAATGGAGAGCTGGTTGTAGGCTGATTTAAGGTCTACTGTGGAGAAAACCTTGTATTGCGCTATCTGGTTGACCATTTCAGATATGCGGGGGAGAGGGTAAGCGTCGAGCTACGTATACCTGTTGATGGTCTGACTGTAGTCCATGACCATCCTATGTTTCTCCCTGGTCTTTACAACCACCAGTTGAGCTCTCCAGGGGCTGTTGCTGGCCTCGATAATGCCTTCCTTTAGTAACCGTTGGACTTCCGACCTAATGAAGGTCTGGTCCTGGGCACTGTACCGTCTGCTCTTGGTGGCGACGGGTCTGCAATCGGGGGTAAGGTTGTGCAAACAGGGAAGGCGGGTCGACCTTGAGGGTCGTGAGGCCGCAGACAGTGAGGGGGGGGGGGGGGGGATGGGGCCACTAAATTTGAACATTCAACTTTGCGGGTTACGCTGGAAGTCTAGTCCCAGGAGTTGTGGCAGCGCAGAGATGGGGGAGGACATAGAGTCGGAAGTTATTGAATGCCACACCCTGGACCGTGAGGTTGGCTATGCAGTAACCCCGGAGGCCAGGGAGATATTTTGTTTAATCGGGTGTACAGCGACGAGGAGCAGGTGTCTTAACGTATTGGATGGATGAAGCTCTCCGTGCTCCCAGAGTCAGTCGATCAAGCAGGATGTTTCGTGCCCATTGACTAGTACCGACGTCGTAGCGGTTGAAAACGTTCGGGGCCGAGACTGGTCCAGTGTCACTGAGGCAAGTTGTGGCAGAAGCGGAGAGATCTCGTCGGGCGATTACACGGCCACCCGAGTCGGGGTCCTGAGAAGTCATCCAAGATGGCTGCCCCCATGAAGCGCACATGGCCGGCTGGGTGATCTCATCAGGCGATACATGGCCAGTTGACTTGGGGTCCTGAGAAGTCATCCAAGATGGCTGCCCACATGAATCGCACATGGCCTCGTGAGCAGAGGAACGGCAGCGGGCCCGGTTTGCCTGTGGAGACAGCGGCAGCCGACTGGGCCTGGCATACTGCCATGAGGTGCCCCTTCTTCCCGCAGCCCTTGCAGATTGCGGATCGGTCCCGGGCAGCGTTGCCGGGGGTGTTTGTTTTGTCTGCAAAAATAGCATCGGGCACCCCCCCCTGGGGTTTCCTGGCAGCCGCACTGCACAAGCTTGTGGGGAATTTAGGGGTGCTTTGGAATCGGCGGCTGCGGGTGGGGTCCACCCTGTCCATGCGGGTACCGCGAGGGGGGGGGGGGGGAGGGAGGGAGGGGGAGGGGAGGGGTGACACGGGAGGGGGGGGGGGAGAGGCTGCGGGGGGGACAAAAAAAAAAGAGTTTGGTGTGGTCTTTGGCTGAGACTTGTGGGACAATTACAGTTTCTACCTAAGTCACAATGCGCGTAAAAATCGTCCAATGATTCCCCTGGGATCTGCCGTTTGGTAGTGCTAAAAGATGCCGAGCGTATACCTGATTCATAGTGCGGAGGTAGTGCACTTTTAACAAAGTCATTGTGTCCTCAAAACCGTCCGCATCTTCGATAAGCGTGCAGATTTCTGGGCTCACCCTTTAGTGGAGGACTTGCATTTTCTGTTCCTCCGTGGGGGAAGTCTGGGCCGTCCCGATGTCCCCGTTGAAACATGCCAGCCAATGTTTAAAAGTTGCTGCTGCATTTGCCGTGTGGGGGTTGGACTTGTACCCACTCTGGCTTGATGCGGAGAGCAGCCAGTCTTCAATTCTTGTTCATTAAATTGATGCACGAATCAATCACTACTGAAGTGAGATTGTAGTCCAATTGAAGGCTTTAATGAACAAGTAGTTACCTCAGCAGCTCTGGTACAGAATGACTGCTGTGGGTGAAACACAGACTCTTATTCTCCGCCTGCTGGGTGGAACCAGCAGGCAGGTTCTGCCACTCATACTACAGTATGAGGTACATCCCACCTAGGTACCGCGATATCCCCTAATATAGCCTACCACAGTACCCCAATTCATTTTTTTCCAATTAAGGGGCGATTTAGCGTGGCCAATCCACCTAGCCTGCACATCTTTGGGTTTTGGGGGGCAAAACCCCACACGGATAGTGACCCAGAACCGGGATCGACCTGGGACCTCGGCGCCATGAGGCAGCAGGGCTAACCCACTGCGCCACCTTGCTGCCTATTTCTCATTTTTGTCCTTCACGAATTGCTTACAAATGGCGGAAGTGACCGGCTGAACATTCTCATCCTTCTTGTATCTGAGCCCTCTCCTCCCCATGTTAGAATAATTCTACCAATCCCTGTGATACAACACGCGTACTGTTACTGCATAGATAATTTAGTTGTGCAATCAAGCCTATATAATATTTTTATTTTAGTTTATGTCAGATATATTGTTTGGCTGAGCAACACGTCTGTCAAGGCATCGCAGGATGCACGCACAGCTCAATGCCATTGTGACTTGGCAATGCTTGAGTGGTCAACAGTTGTTGAGGTTGGCAGGCTGTCAGTGGAACTTGAGAGTGCTGATGAAACCAATGGTGGTGACAGCCATATGCTCTTCTCTTCTCCAATGCTAATAAA